>NC_025700.1:20543706-20564981 GCF_000633955.1 Camelina sativa | reverse complement strand
GTGAACGATCATCATCATCAACAACACAATATAGTCTTCAACTGATTAAGAACAAAATCCAGATTTATTGTGTATGATGATCAGTTTACAATTTTGGATACCACTAATTTATATATATTGAAAGTGAAAAAAATGGAGATGAAAATTTTAATCTTAAGTGGTTTGAAGATGAAGTGGTTTAGGTGGATCCATGGTTCTTCTCTTCCACAAGTTAACTTCTTTCTTTGGTCTTAAGTTTAACCCTAACGGAGCTGAGAACGGGATTATTATGTCGTCTTCGTCGTCGTCATCATCATCGCCTCTCAAGTTAGCTCCTCTCGTGTCGTCGTCGGAATAGTAACCACGGTGATGATCAGCCGGCGAGTCTTCTCCAAGTTTCATCTCAGCCGCCCAATCAAATCCACCTAAACCTTCACGGCTGCTTGCGAATTTCTTCATCTGACCTAACGAAGGCACGGCCGCCGCCGCGGAAACCATCGTGACAGGATGTTCATCCGCGGCGGAGATGGCGGTGGGATGAGATTTTCTTGATGCGGTGTTCGCCGACGAGAAAGAGAAGAAACGTTTGATCTTCGAAACATGACCTTTATCATCTTCTTTGGTCAAAGACGACGACGTTTTAGAGACTTTAGGTATAAGCGACGCAGCGGCTTTCTTCTTTTTACCGGTTGGGCATTTATTAGACGACTTACCAAGCTTGATCTGACCGATGCAAGAGACTTTAGGTGAAGTGGGTTCGTCCCAAACGCTGTCGTTTTTGTTTCTTCTAACCCTAGCCGCGTTAGAAACCAAAGGAACCATAGGACCAGAGAAAAACATTTTGTTAGACGCCGCGCTACTGTGGTGGTTGTGGTGGAGATCTCTTCCTGGACTAAACGGTGGAACTCGATGTCCAAACGACATAGCTTTGGGAAGCATCTGCAAGAGCTTGTTCTTGCTTTTAGGTTTTGAAGTCAAAGTATGGTGTTTACTGTCCATTGATGATTACAAGAAAAGCAAAAAAAAAAAAAATCGTAGATGAGAACAGAGGATTGTGGGTTTTTGTTCTTTGGGGATCTATTATGATGTGAGAAGAAGGAAAAAGAGAGGAAATGAGTTTGAAAAGGTGAACGATGTGGCCTGGATTGGAGGAGAGTTTTTGGTCAATTGTGATATAAAAAGGAAGAAAGACCTTTGTGTTTTTATACGGCCGACTTATAAAATTTTAAATGCGTAAGGCATGTCCGATTGTTGCAAGTTTCCTCTTTTTGTTACTATACTATTACTACCTAAAGGCTTAAAGGTAAATAAATTTTATCTTTATGGTTGGATGACGATTAGTTAATTACTAATTTGACTTTAGTTTGGGTCTTAAAAGTCTAAAAATCAAAATAGTATATTACTCTTTTGAAATAGGGGTTTGATAGTTTGGACCTCCAACATGTAAAAACAAGAAAAATTCAACTATATTGGAAAGTAGAAGTTAGAACTTATCAAAGATGCATTGAACTAGTTGGAGCTAGTATTTTTACTAATTACAATCGCCCCACAAATTTGTAAAATAAACCGGTTGTTGAAACTTGAAAGATTAAAAATGACCAACGCATTCAGTAAACATTTTTTTCCATGAAAACAATAAACAAAATAATCATTAGGCTTAAATATTTACCAATGTGTGTGTTTTTGTTTCTTCTGCAAATAACTTAATAAGAGAAGTATATTAAAATCACATGTTGTGTCTTTATTGAATCACCGAACTTCCTGTTTAATTTAGTGATATCTTTGGATTTACTATTTCGTGCTTCATAGAAAAACTTTTAAAAATGGGAGAATATTAGATTATTTAGTCCACCCAAAACCAAGGCACGAACAAACTAGTAAACGATTTATTTAATTAGGCTGAAAAATGTGACAAAAACCGAAATAAACCAAAAATAATGCAAAATTGTCCACTAGTGAGGGGAGATTAAAGAAAATGATACTATTATTCAAACACGATGCTAATCCAACCTTAGTATTCTTTTTTTTTTCTTTTGAAGCTACCTAATTTGTCTCTTTGCAGTATTGCGTTGTCGTTATTACTTATTACTGCGATGGTTCGGAGAGATTCCCAAAGTTGGGAACCATTAAGTAGGAATCGTACCAAACCAAGCTACAGTAAATTTCACGATTAATAGTTTAATACTGATTACCGGTTTACACTTAAAACCTGTATTGCACACCGTTTCATTAATTCATCATCATGTGCTTCTCACGTGACTTCTTCTTCTCTCCATTTTTTTTTCTTTTAACTCAGGGGGAACATCTATTGCCCTAAATTTCGATTTCGATTTCGATTTCAGGTTTTCTGAATCGAGAGATCCTTTTCACAAGCGTGAATTCTTGTTTCAACGGGTGGGGATTAAATTATGATGGTTCAAGCATTGGATTTGCAGAGCTTTATTCTTCGGGCTCGAGTTCTTAAGCTTTACCGACAAGCATTGAAGATAGCTCACAGAGCTCCTGTTCATGTTAGAGGTTCGTATTTTCATTTCTTGTTCCCGAACACTATCTCGAGAATCATATAATACATCTGAAACTTTCAGACACGAGAAAATTGCGTTCACCGTCTAGATCTAGTTGATTACAAAATCTTGAAATTTAGGGGTTTAGTAGTTTTTTGAACAAAAAGTTCATGGATTTTAATAAGCTTTGTTGGTTGTTTCTTGTGTTCGAGTAATAAGTGTGTTTGTGATTGGATTTATACAGGGGAATTGAAACAGACGGTTAGGGAAGAGATGGGAAAGAACAGAGACTGCAACGACAAACAGAAGATTCGGTATCTGATTAGTGAAGGTTTAGAGAGAGTTAAAGGACTTGACGAGATGTTAGATATGCAAGGCCATTAAGCATTGGTTGGTGTAAAGATGATATGTTCTTTTTTTGTAAGCTTTTCTACTTTTAATTGAAGGTTGATGCAATGCTAGATTCTTTAAGTAGAAATTCTGGTCATCTTTGTGTTTAAGCTCATTTCTTGCATGTTTTCTTCATCTCTATAGATTGATATGTTTTTTCAGTGAGCAACATCCTATTCTCTTTTACCCTGAACTTTATGATCTCTATTCTTTTTGACGTTTTCTCAGAACGATACCACTTTTGTTGTAGTCATCTTCTGCTGCAACCCATCTATGAAGCTTCTTAGGTAACATGAAACCCTTTCTTGATGGGTTGCAAGGGAACATCACTAGAATAAAAGTGATCTCGTTAGGGAAAAAGAATTGGGATCTTAAAAGTGTGTCAGAGAGATTCAGGTGGAAGAGAGTTTGATGTTGCTCGTTGAAAATAACAACAACCTATAGAGATGAAAAATATACGCAAGAGAGAATTTAACCATAATAAAGCTGATCAGAATTTATACTTGAAGAGTTTAGCATTGCATCACCTTCAGTTAAGCACAAAGTAAGAGAATATTTGGTTTCTCATAATTGTTCATTTGTTTTAAAACTTGTTTGCTCGTTTGTGTCTTCAAAACCATGTTTGTGGATTTCGACATGGCAAAAAAAAAATATATATATATATATATACTGTATTTAAACTTAAAGTTGTATGTCAGCTTCTTCTTCATCTTCTCACATCCTTTCTGAATGCACGTGACAGATTCTGTATGCCATTTTCAAGTCATTGTGTTATTTGTTAAGACCGCCATCTTTCCAATTCACATCTTCGTGATGAGTCACAACTTTTGAGTTCATCATAGGAAGAGATAGAAAAAGGCTGTTTCGGTAGTATTAATGGAAGTTTAGTTCTACTTCTCTCTCTCTTCTTCCTCTGTGGAAGTGGAACACAAGCCAAAACACTCCAGACTCCAGAGGTTCAATAGACAATTCTATGCGCCCGAGCGATTATATTGGGCTATAAATGGGCCTATACAGCATTATGAATAAGCCCATTTTCTATGTCGTTGTAGAAGACGAAAATTTTCAATTTTGGTGGAGAGAGAGATGATGATGGCGGCGAAGCTTCAGAAATGGCGAAATCTGTCAGGTCGTCTAGATCTGATGGCTCGGAGCGCCGTGTTGACGAGACGTCTCCTGCACGAAGGTCCAGACACCGTTGAAGAGCTTCTCGATAGACATCTAGCGAAAAAAGAGAAAAAAGTTATCGACGACGATGAAGCTGCGTTGCTGAACAGGCAGCGTCTGACGAGCACGCGCCGGGAGGCGCTGAGTTTGTACAGAGACATATTACGAGCGACTCGGTTCTTCATGTGGATTGATTCCAGGGGAAATCTGTGGAGAGACGTGCTGAGAGAGAACGCGAGGAAGGAGTTTGAGGCGGCGCGATTTGAGACGGATCCGGAGGTTATCACAAAGCTGCTGATCAATGGAAGCGATGCGGTTTCGTCTGCTTTGGATAAGCTTGCGGAGAAGCAGAGAGAGATGATCGAGAAAAAACGCCGTGGTGATCAACCGTGACTTGACTTGATCATTGTGCAGGAACGTTACAAGAGCTAAATTGACTTGTTTGTAAGGCTCTTCTTCCTGATGCCTTTGGAACTATTGCTGTAAATGGGCTGCGAGAAGAAGAAGAAGCTAGGAGATTTTTGGTTCTTTGTCATTTTGAGTGTTGCACGAACTTAGATTTTCATTGAAATGTCATTGAAGAGTCTGTATACATACACACCTCTACAAGCTATAAACAAGGCTTTTGATTCTAAAATAACTTGTTGCAACATCATAACGATCAATACATTGGAATCTATAACCTCTTTTGTTTCGCCAGAGATCACCAGAGACGAGTAAGATCATCATAACGAAGATGAGTTCCCTTCTTTAGATCTCCACAATCATTGGCCTGCGGAAAGATTCCTAAACCAAGGTCGAGAGATTAGTTGGCCTGCGGAAAGCAAAGAGCAAGACTTAGATGTCTCAGTACAAGCGTATAACCAAATCTTTGTCAAAGAGAACAGAGTCCCAAGGTATGAGGTTAGTTAGAAACCAGAGAGAATTGGGTTACGTTTTCTCTTCCGCTTCTACGTAGCAAGCCTACTATCTCTGCAAGATCTGGAGGTGGTGGACATGAAAAATTAACAATTTCCCCGGTGCATGGATGCGTAAAGCTATCAAGGAAAAACAGAGTTGAAAAAGCAGTTATTAACTGGTTCTGCTCCTAAGTTTTAATCGAATATATAAGATTTGAGGCCTGAGTTATCTTACCCGAGAACTATAGCATGAAGGCACGGCCTATCCAGTCTGGAAATTAGCTCTATGATCTCTTCTTGATCACTGCGGGAGACTCTTTTCTGCAGAAGAGAAAGGGCCATGCTTTTTGTTCCACCATACACTTCGTCACCCAATAGAGGAACTCCCATATACTTAGCATGAGCACGTATCTACTTCAAATCAAGATGGTAGAAATAAGACTTTTCAGACATCACAAGTTCAATTGTTCAAAGCAGCTTGAAATAGATGACTCAGGGCAGTAACATAAACAAATAGGCCAACTAAAGCTCTTACAGACAACAAAGAAACAGTAAAAAGTAGTAGACTTTCAAAGATAGTAATGAATATTCCTTCTTGTAGACAGAGTTTCACACTGAACATTTGAGAATACCTGATGGGTACGGCCGGTTTCCAGTCTCCACTCAACCAATGCAGAGCCACCTCCAGCTAGTGTTTCAATTACCTTATACCTAGAAGAAAATTGTTTGAGAATATCAGTATCAGTTACACCGCTCTTGAGAGATTTTTTCTAATCATTCTGAAGAATAGATAGATGCAGTGTTTATAGTGCTTGGTGCACTAGTAAAAAACTGCTCTCATCACCTACTAGCAGCATGGCGGGCTCTTCCACCGCTTACTCCTCCAGGTATAGCAGCCATACGGATGCGATTACTCGAATCACGACCAATCGGTATCTCAATACGCCCCTGAGGTGGAGAAGGAACACCAGTAGTAAGACTCACATATACTCTTTCAATTGTGTGTAGCTTAAACTGTTCCGCTAGATGGGCATGAGAATGTTCATCCTGCCATTACACATTTCATTAAAGTCAGAAGAAGCAATCAAAGTAGTTATTCTCTAAAACAAGCCACCAAAAGAAGAAGAAGAAAGAAAAACACTAACCTTGGCTACAACGAGCAAACCAGTGGTGCCTTTATCCAACCTATGAACAATACCAGGACGAACTGAAGCAGCATATGAACTAGAAGAGGTCGTCATCTCTTCATCATCTGAAAAAGTTTCATCATCGGAATCATCTTCTTCTGGGTTTGAATAAACAACACAGGGAAGACTACAATGGTGAAGTACGCCATTAACAAGCGTGCCAGTAGGATTCCCAGGCGCAGGATGAACAACCTAAACATATGAAAGATACTTAAAAATCCTAATGACGGTTTCTCAAAGTCTATATAATCTTAGTATATTGAGAAGATGTGATTACCATGTGAGCTGGTTTGTTAACAACAAGAAGGTGTTTATCTTCATAAACTATATCTAATGGTATATCTTCAGCTTCAGCTTTTAAAGGTTGAAGCTCTGATATTGTACAATTGACCTCATCGCCAGCTTTAACATTATGCGAAACCTAGAAAAGAGATTGAACCTGGTTGAGAAAGATTAGGAAATTGAAAATAATTAAAGAAATTGAATCCAAAGTGAAAACCTTATCAATGACTCGGCCATTGACGGTAACGAGTCCCAATCGAATACTAGACTGTACACGAGCTCGGCTAACGCCAATGACACGAGAAGAGATCCACGAATCAATCCGAATCTTCCCTTGCACGGAGTCGACTGTCTCCTCGATTCTGAGACCGGCGTTGTTAACTCTGGGGATGATGCTCTCCGTGGGACTACAGGCGACCAAATTGGGGGTTCCAGAACTTGCTCTGACGAAATTGGAAACCCTAGGTAAAAAGGAGAAGAAGAGAGAGAGAGACGAAGAAGGATAACGAAGGGATTTGACTGAGGTTAACGAGAAACTCGGCAGCTGAGAGATTGAGAGCATCGTCGTCTCGTCAAACTTCAAAAAATAAAAATCCGGTTTTGGTATCTGAAACTAACTTGAAAGCCTCTACATGCACTAGAGGTTTTTGTACTCTTAAACTTTTGATATGCCGCCGTCAAAAAATTGAAGTTTCTAAATCTTGACGTTATTATAAATGGGCCTTAACAAGGCTTTATGTATCTATTATAAAAGAATTCAGTTAATTTTTAAATTGACCACTTGATTAGCTAGCTTTATGGCAGTTTTTCAGAAAAAAATAATAGTACCTTTTCTGTTCTACAAAGAGAATCATTAAGACATATTTTACACAAATTAACAAAATATTGAATTATATATATGCTCCTATTTAATAAGTAATTAATAGTTTAATTAGTTTTAAAATAAAGGTAAAACTAGGAATTTTAGGGTAAAAAAGTGCATTGAAAATATGAAATGGCACTCTTTGTGAAATAAGAAAAAATCTCTAAAATGATACTCTTTGTAAAACTGAGGGAATAATAATAATGGGCTCAATCATATTATTGTTTTACTCGGTAGTGAAAGTATATAAATAACTAAAAATTTTACATTAGTCAAAATAAAATAAGTGGCAAAGTGATTTGAATTTACCCAAAAATGGTCAAAGGAGGAGAGGCTTCGGCTCCACCTAACCTGTATTCACTAACATTTCTTAATAGGTCCGCCGCAGCTCATACATGTCTGGTGAGATTAGCATCGTTACAAATCTTATCATCGCCCCTACATATGTGCATACGTCTAAGACAAAAGAATGTAAAACATATGTGCATATATAACAGAGTGAGTTAAAAACATGCTTTGTATTTTTGTAAATTTAAGTTTGAGGTAAAAATGCATTAATTTATCTCATTCATTAATTTCCCAAAAATCATTTCATTTCAAATGGCTCCAAAAGGTCGTTTTCATTTAACACTCCATAACATGATAATATTTGAAGATGCATTATATATTAGATTTGTTTTCACGTCAACTAATATAACACATGACCCATCACAAACTTGTAAATGATTAAATTATGAAAAAGTTATGCATAAAGTGGAATATGGTAGATCTTTCTTTTAATAAGATGAATTACCGACAACCTCTTTCCATTACATTATTTTGTTATTGTGCCAGTGTATTCATTAAATAAACTAGAGATGCTAAAAAAATTTGCATGATATATGTAAATTATGATACTACATAATTCAATAGAAAAGAATATATATCTGGCCAACGTTATTGTCATTGAAGTAGCCAATCTTTACAAAAGAGAAAATAGAAACAACAATCAATTTTTCATGATCTTTTAAACTAATAATATTGGAATGTATAATTGTAAGTGCATACATGCTAATGTATATACTATATACTATATAGTTTCCTCTGACTGAAATCTATATATACTTTTTAAAATCAGAAAAAAGTGAAACAACAAAAGAAATATTTTGATGTTTGTGTTAATCTTTGGATAAAATATGTGATCTAGCTTAATAAAATTGCCGCATATGAGATCAATCCACATAAACTTTCCAGGCTACAGATTATACCCTGAATATAATCTCTTTGTAACAACATGAAAGTGAGCTTCCAAAAATTTCATAAAACATGCTTGACTCATTTTTTAAAAACAAATCACTAAACAAAACCATATTATGTAAATAACCAAAATTCCTTCTGGTAATGGCAAAAAAACTAAAATTTTGCTATATTTTTCAACGATCTTTAAACTATTATTACAAACTTTTTTAAAAAATAATTTATATTAAAACAAAAACAAATTTGGTAGCATCTGCGGAGGTCCTGAGGATGGTGGACAAACTTTTTTTTTTTCCTAATTATAAAAAGTAGGAATTGTGTCCATAAATTAAGAATGGTACTATAGAGTTTCAATTATAATGTACTTTGTAACGTGACAAACAATTATATATTTAAATCACAAATAAGGGTTTACGATCAAATACAAAACAAAACGAGTCATCTTAAACGAATTTTGTTTGTTTTTTTTTTTAATATTCACGCAGGTACTTATAATTCATTTTATGTAACATACCAAGAAAGAAAGCATAGGAATGCATTAATTTGCATCTCATTCGGGTTTATTTATCGTACGTGTTTACTTTATTTATATAGTAGAAGCAAATTAAAGCATCCGTCATTGTAGTTGAGTATATCATCTGAGCAGCTTGGGATCTGAATCTGTAGTTCCTTTCCTCATCATCGCCACAAATTCCTCGTAGTTTATCCTCCCATCCTATATATATATCAATCACAATCATCATCATCCATCATCGTTAGACCCGAAACGAAAAAGAATCAGAAGTAAATGTTTTCCTTACGTTGTCGGTATCAACATCATCGATAACTTCATCTATGGTCGCATCATCACCCATACCATATTGTGTCATGGAATGTTTAAGCTCATCCCTTGTGATAAATCTGATTTTACAAACAAACGGAATAACGTGTTAGTTGTGTTTATTTAGGTGAATTAGAAGGAGACGTGTATAAGAATTAAGAATACAAACCCGCTTCTGTCCTTGTCGAAGAATTTGAATGCTTCTATCAAATTCTCTTCTTTCTCCAATCTATGGCGATGCATTGTTGCTGTTATAAACTCAATGTAATCAATCGTCCCACTTTTGTCCACATCAGCCTATATATATGAACATAAACAATTTTAAAAAGTTTTGCATGGTTTGATAATTAAACAATTGGATATATTTATTTGTTTTTTTCTTACAGCTTCCATGAGTTGTTTGATTTCAGATTCCGTAAGCTTAGATCCAAGACGATGTAACCCGCTTCTTAGTTCATCAAAAGTGATGGTTCCACTACTATCTGTATCCATGTTCTTAAACATTTGCTTTAATCCCTTTATCTCTTCTTCTGATAAGTTTTCCGCTATCACCTAATAAAAAAAACATAAGAATTTCTAAATTTATGTTATTTTTAGAGCGTTCTTGAAATAATCTTGGAGATGGATACTCATATACTTTACCTTCAAGGCAAGTTTCTTGAGCTTGTTCATCGCGCGGAACTGCTTCATCCTAATAAGAACAGCGCTATCGATAGGTTTATCTGATATTTTGCTGTCTGTCATCCATGGATGCTCTGTTTTTTTTTTTTTCAATAAAACAAAAACCGCATCAAAAGATCGGTTAGTTAGGACTTGAGAGGTAAAATATGTTACAAATGTAGACGCATTGCAAACATACCAAGTGCTTCAGCTGCTGTAATCCTTTTTTTAGGATCTATTGTCAACATTTTTCTAATCAAATCTTTCGCGCTTTCCGATATAGTAGGCCAAGGAGAAGTCTCAAGATCCAGCTTCCCTTCCAAAACCGCCGCAAATATAGTCTTTTCGGTCTCTAAACAAACAACATTAAATAGTACCGATATTTTCAACAATTTCATGTCTCATATATCATTCTTTAAACTGACCAGTATGTTGCAATAAATTTTGGATTGAAATTTATTTTAGCATACCTCCCCAAAATGGAGGAACACCACTAAGAAGGATGTACAGCATGACACCGGCGCTCCATACATCGATCTCTTTCCCGTAGTTTCGATGTAGAACTTCAGGTGCAACGTAGTATGCACTCCCAACTATATCTCTATACACTTTGCCTACACGAAAATTGTCATATAGAACCAAAGTTTAGTCTAATATGTAAATTCAAGCAGATTCAATCCTAGCCCTTCGGTCTCAAAAGTCTTTGGTGTGAATTAATATATTTTTTGTTGTCATTTTTTAAAGTCTTGTGGAAAACATCTGTTGACTTGGGTTGACTCAAGTCGTTTTCGGAGTTGACTTGGTGTCACACTAGATTAACCCCACACGGAGATACAATGTCGTTATCTTTTTTCTTGATTCTACCACAAGTTTAAACATAATGGTTGATCTCCTAAACACACTCAATTACTCAATGTAAAAGCAAAGACAAATCTTTTAAACAAGAAACTCAATTTTGGTTCTAACGTTAGAAATGAAACTACAATTTGGTTCTAACGTTAGAAAAGAAACAGTAGTCGTAATTTAAGTAATCAAGAAGTCAAGAAGAGATGAATTTAACGTTACGTTTTACCTTCTTCGATGAAAACAGAGAGTCCAAAATCAGTTGCCTTGATCTGAGAATCTTGTTCGTTACTAACAAGCAAGAAGTTCTCAGGCTTTAGGTCTCTATGAGCAACGCCCATGAAATGACAAACATGAACAACGTTAACGATCTGTCTGAAGATATTAGCAGCTTCTTTCTCAGAGTAACTCCCTTTCTTGATGATACGATCAAAGAGCTCTCCTCCAGAACAGAGCTCCATGACGACATGAAGATTCTCTTTGTCTTCATACGCGCCTCGAAACTCGACGATGTTTGGCTGACCCGTGAGGTGTTGCAAGATCATGACCTCACGTCTCACATCTTCGATGTCTTTGCGACGTATGAGTTTACGTTTTGAGATGGATTTGCAAGCGTATTCTCTGCCGTTGGATTTGTCAGTGCATCGGTAGGTGATTCCGAATTGGCCACGTCCGAGTTCTTTGTGGAGGTCGTAGAGAGCTGAGAGATCGATCATTGGTCGGTTTAGGATTGGACCTATTTGAGAACCGGAGGAGGAGGAAGGATGATGAGAAGGAGGGGGAGCCGGTTTGGGTTTGGGCTGAGGAGTGGAGGTGAAGTTACTGGTTTGGCCTTGAGTAACGGTTGGTTTGGGGAGAGGTTGGTAGTGATGACGAGGGCTAGAATCGGAAGAAGAAGAGATTGGGATCTCATGGGTTTGAGATTTAGAGAAGCAAAATCCCATAATGTTATTTCTGAAAAAATGTTTTGTTCGAATGTTTTTGTTTCTCTGGTTTTTGGTCGCTTTATTTGGGTTTTTAAGCATGTGAGCAAAGTAGATCGGTCTTGTTCCGTGATTTTTATTAGACTTTTTTGGTTTTGTTTTTAGAAATAAAGGAGAGAATACACGAAACGAAAATTTAAAAGAGATGAAAATAATGTTTGCACTGATTTGGGTTTGTGGGGGTGCCTTGCTTTTGCGTTTAGAGAAGGTTAGGGTATCATTTTTCTTCATTGTGGCCCCTTGGAGAGGGTCTCTTTTAGGTTCCCTTGTCCTTTTGGTAATACAATACAGTAGTAGTAGTACATAATTTATCAAACCTCACGAATAATTAAGGTTGTTTTAAGATGATTATATATATAGATTACGGAGATTGCGTTGGAGAAAAGGACAAAATAAGTTTGGTTCAACAATCTCATTGATTCCCTTACCTCGGTGGTTTTCCTTGTCATCATGATTTCTTTCCACAACTTGTAAACATTTTAATACGACATCGTTTTGGGTAACCAAAGTATCAAAAAATAATACGACATCGTTTTGGGTAACCAAAGTATCAAAAAATAAGAAGGTATTGTCAACACGACATCGTTTCATCGATTTTTATTCACTTTGGAACATATTACAGAACCAAAAAATCACAAATATTGGAAGATAACAAAATATATATAGCTCTCTTTTTTTTTTTGTTTCTCTATATAAACATCAAACAAATACATCACAAAATTCACAGTTTTCACGTGGAAAAGAGTTCGATGGGAGATAGAGCTTCCATTACCTGATTTAACTGGTTGCGTCTCGACTGTAGAATTGGTCAAGTGTCTTAGCAGGGATACGATGAAGAAGCTCGCGAGGGAAGATACGGAGCAATGTCCAAGCTAAGTCCAGCGACTGGAAGATGTTTCGTGTGTCATAAGCTCCTTGCATCACAAACTTCCTCTCAAACTTATCCAAAAACTCTAGATAAAGCAGGTCCTCTGAAGAAAGTGCTTCTTCTCCAACAACAGCTTTCATCGCTTGAACATCTTTACCAATTGCATAATTAGCATACAGTTGGTTCGACACATCTGAATGGTCTTTGCGAGTCATGCCTTCTCCAATAGCGCTCTAACAGAACGAGGAATGATACGTTAATAAAGATCTAGAGAGAAAATGTGATCGCTATTAATCAAAATGGAGTTGGATTCTAACCTTCATTAAACGAGAAAGAGATGGAAGCACATTGATGGGTGGATATATCTGTTTGTTAGGGAAGAAACATAGATGAAATTTGATTCAGACCCCAATCAAAATATAAGCGAAATTGGTAAGATCAGGGTCTCGCGGGGATTATTACCTGTCTGTTGTGAAGTTGCCTATCGATATATATCTGACCTTCAGTAATGTAACCAGTAAGATCTGGAGTTGGATGCGTGATATCTGGTTTTTTTTTTTTTAAAACAACAAAGAGTATAAATATTGAAGTTTCCTAAGATACAAAACAAAAAATCTGGTGACTGTTTTTAGAGATAGAATTGTTTACCGTCATTGGGCATAGTGAGGATTGGGATTTGGGTGATGGAACCTTTTCTTCCTTCGATACGCCCAGCACGTTCATAAATAGTTGCAAGATCAGTGTACATATAACCAGGATATCCACGTCTTCCAGGAACTTCTTCTCGAGCAGCAGAAACCTACAATTTCTCAAGCCTATTATTATCAATTTGAAGAAAAAAAAATTATGGAATAATGAGACTACTCCAGTATGAAATTTTCATTTTACCTCACGAAGGGCATCAGCATAAGAACTCATATCGGTCAAGATCACGAGGACGTGTTTCCCACATTCATAAGCCAGATATTCAGCTGTTGTGAGGGCAATTCGAGGAGTGATGATTCTCTCAATGGTTGGGTCATTGGCCTGTTAAATTAATAGAAGGTCAGTTCCGTTTGAAGGTAAGAAATATTACACCAAAAAAACAGCATGATCTGATAATAATAAGCTTTAGAAGTTACAAGTAGTAAATATACCAGGTTCAGGAAAAGAGTAACTCTCTCCATTGATCCATTTTCTTCAAAATCTCGCTTGAAGAACTGAGCTGTCTCCATGTTCACACCCATAGCTGCAAACACAATTGCAAAATTGTCCTCTCCATGATCCTAGAAAACCACAAGAAGGGGGACAAATCATGGCTTTAATGAGCGACAAACAACGTTGAAGAAGAATGTCTACAAACAAGGATATTCAACTTTTTTTTATAAAGAAACAGAGTTTCCTTTAAAAGCAAAGAGCATCTCCAAATTGAAGGCCTTTAGATATACCACAAAGTAATCAACACACTTGTAGAAAAAAGTTTTTTAGCGAAATCTTCTGATTATATATATTTGTGGTGATACTGGTTACAAGGATTACCTCAAGTAGATCAACAGTTTTTTCCAAACGCTTGACAAGACCAGCCTGACGACAAATCTGAGCAGCAATTTCATTATGTGGAAGACCAGCAGCAGAGAAAAGAGGAATCTTCTGTCCACGAGCAATGGAATTCATGACATCAATGGTCGAAATCCCTGTCTGTATCATCTCTTCTGGATAGGTTCTTTCACTGGGGTTGATTGAACTTCCTATCAATATAACAGACAGACACATTTAAGAAAAAAAACCAAAACACATAGACAGGATATTATTGCTTCAGAGATCTCAATGGAGCAAAAATTTCCTCCTGAATAATTACCTGAGATATCAAGGTATGCCTCTGGCAAAATAGGAGGGCCATTATCAATTGGTTTACCAGAACCGTTAAATATGCGGCCAAGCATGTCCAATGATACAGGTGTTTTCAAAACCTGAAACACACAAAGTTAATAAACAGGAAGCAAACACAACAACCAATCGTTACAAAAGAACAGGCTGAGTAAGAAAGAATGAATGCTTTAGTGGAAACTGGAAAGTTACCTCTCCAGTGAATTGCACAGTGGTAAACTTGTTGTCAATTCCAGATGTCCCTTCAAAAACCTGAAACCCTTAGCTGAGTAAGTCAATGTGCAAAATGACTTATTCATTACAGATCCAGATTCACATAAATATAATTACTAGTTTGAAACAATAATGGACAAAAAAAATCGAAACCTGGACAACAGCTTTCTCGCCATCGACTTCCAAAACCTGACCACGTCTTGTTGATCCATCTCCTAAGCGAATATTAACAATCTCCTGGTACTTTGGACCCTGGCACAAGAAAGTGTTAGTCAGTAAATTTTCTCTCACAAAGTAAATCAGCATCGCTTGATGAAACAAAATTCAAAAGTTATGATCTTACTTTCACTTTGTCAAGAATGACCAATGGTCCTGCAACACCAGAAACAGTTCTGTACTCTGCAATTCAAAGATCCATGATCAGTCATATATATATACTAGAGAAAAATAGTTAACAACATCAACGACTTGAGAACATCGAAAACAAACGAGATTTGGATAAGTAAGTTCTGAATAAAACAAGATCAAACTGCAAACAAATCCATATATCGATGGGGGTGACTTACCCATGCCGATCTCCAAAGTCCCTTCTTCCACGTCGATATCATTCGTCCCCATTTTCACAGATCAAGCCGCTCCCTGGTTACAAAATCAATGGAAAATTTCGATCCAATTATCATACACAAACTCAGATTGACAAAAGTTCCGGTGAAAGTGAACAAGGTAAGAGACGCAATCGAATTGCGCAAGGATGATCTGAATCATCAGAAACATGTACCTGGAACGATCCGATTCGAGCCGAGAGAGAGAGAGAGAGTTATGGTTTATGAGTTTCTCTGTGACTACTACTAATCAAGTTCCTTCTCTGTGAACGTGGTTAGACCATATCTCAATATCTTAATTATTTTATGGGTCCCGGATCGTAATTTATGTTTTATATCTTTTTGTATAAAAAGTCTTTTATTTACATTTATAGACCAAACTCTGTAAATTGCAAAAACAGTCCATTATTATATTAGCTCACGTTTATGCCACGCCAGCAAAAATAAAATCAACGGTTGGAGATGAAATAGAGTTGTGTCTCGCTTAGCTTCTGAGCAATCGTAGCCGTTGCTTACACTCACCGTCTCTCTCTCTGGTTCCTTTTTTAATACTAATTAATCTCCGGCGATCACGGGAAGAGAGAAAGAGTGTGATCGAGGGAGTGACGATTCGAACAACGGGTTTGTTGTTCCTTGTCGTCGTCTTCATCATCGGAACGCGAGTAGAAGCGCAGCTAGTGCCGCCGGTGAGGCAAGATGGTTTCGTTTACCCACCGGGTCATCGTTTTGTTGACCCGAATACTATACTGATTGAGGCGTTTTATGACCCGGTTTGTCCGGATAGTAGAGACTCTTGGCCGCCTCTGAAGCAAGCTCTTCATCACTATGGATCTCGCGTTGCTCTTCTCCTCCATCTCCTTCCTTTACCGTCAGTTCTCTAGTTTCTCTTTTTTGCCTTCAATTTGTGTCTCTGAGCTTAAAATTGAGATTGTTCTGAGCTTAGTTATAATTTCAATTTTGTTCTCCATGCAATTTAAGTACCTTCCTTCCTGTATTGATTGATTCTAAGTTTCTAACTATCATAACGACAAATAGCTTATGAAAGGTTTGGGCTTTAAAATATGTTTCGCTCTCTGTTTTATAAATTGTTCATTTAAGATTTGTCAAAAAAAAAAACTGTTCTTGTAATGAATCTTGGCTTTTTTTTTTTTGGAATTTGCAGCTACCATGACAATGCATATGTAACCTCTCGGGCTTTACACATTGTGAATACTAAAAACGCCAATGCTACGTTCTGTTTGCTGGAAGGGTTCTTCAAGCATCAGGTTTGTTCAATGTTTGATAGTAAAAACTTGTTTTGCAGGTCTGGGAAACAAAAGAGTGATCTTAATCTTGTAGTCTTGAAGCTGAAACTTAGCTCTCTGTGAATCTCTCTTCTGCTGGTTATATTGTTTGAATCTAAGAATTGATTATGTGATGTTTGTATGGTTCACTGAAACTGTTTTTTTTTTTTTACAGACAATGTTCTACAATGCGCAAACACAGCTCCTGTCAAGACCTGAAGTTGTGGAGAAAATAGTCCACCTCGGAACAGGGACGTTGGGAAACTCATATCAATCGGTCCTCAAATCCGGCTTCAGCGACAAAAAATCTGATCGTGCAACCAGGGTTTCCTTCAAGGTAATTCTTTCAGCTTCCTTCTTTGACACCTTTCACTGGTTTAGGAACTAAAATTATTTATAGACAGAGACAAGGTGACTGGCTGCTTAGTCATCATCTTATATGTTGCCGTCCCTTTAATATCCCCCACACAAACAAAAAAATTGAATTGGCGTTAGGGCAGTAGAAGAATACGGAGTTCTAATGACCTGTGTTACCATGGCTACTCTCACTGTGTTACCTGAAAAATAATTTTAAGTTCATATTTAGCTTTTGTGGCGTTATGTATTGCAGTATAGTGCTTCCAGAGGGGTTTATGGGACACCAACCTTCTACGTAAACGGGTTCGTACTGTCTGATACTGCTTACCCCTCAAATTTCGGAGGATGGAAAAAGATCATTGATCCTCTGGTTCAACCACATGAGGCCGAGATATAAGATAACCCTCGTTTCCTTCCTTTGAAGATCTTAAGTGTTTTTTGCTTATCTGTACTGTAATGTATATGACTTGTCCAAATTTGTATATGTTGTTCATTGTATTTGTAATTAAGGAAAGTGATCTATATAAAAGCTGGCCAGCCCGGTTATATTAAACAGAAATTGTAATGACAAAGGTGAATTTTATCTAATATACTAAGCAAAAAGAGCTGTTTACAAATTTTGGACGTTTTTAACTTCAGTGATTTTTAAATCGTGAGAAACATAAATCTTCATAACATCATTAACACTATATTAATTTACATGTTAAAATAAAAACATTTTAATCACATGTAGAATTTATTGTAAAACTTTTTCGGATATTGCTAATTTTCAAATATCTTGTAGTACTTTTATTCCAAATTATCCATATCGTACAAGTGTGGCCTACTTTTGTTCTAATAGTAGTGAACCAAACGTATCCTCCATCTGTCTTGTGTAGTTGTGTCAACGTCGTGAGGAGGTGTGATCATGTGATAAAGCTTTGTTAAAAGATTAAGGATCATATGCTATTAGTCTTAAGTTAGATGGTTCAATTTTGGATTGTGCCACAAAAAATAAAAAGAAAAAAGGTTAAATGCTTCTCACGTTTGGATGGGTCAAGGCTTTCCAACAATATTTTATTTTGTAATAATGGATTGTCACATTCATAACAGTTACATATATTTTAGCTAAGTTCAAACATTCATTATTTTTCTTTTCTCTTAAGAAAACATAGATCTCAGTTTCTTCTTGATGTTTGACAGTTATTATTTTGCTCATAAAATTTCCTAAGAATTGTATATATAACTATATTAAATGATGGTATAGTAAGTATTTTTATTGTGCGTATAAAACTGAGAATATTTTTATAAGTTTGTCTAAACACTGTAGCATAGAGTGTAAGGGGGTGTTATTAGATTAATGCTTTTAATGGATTTGAATTAACATGTGACAATAGTGGATTTTAAAGTCCAATGTATTTGTGTGGATTTTATAATGTATATAACGTGGATTTGAAAGTCATTATTAATGTATTTTTTGTGATTATTATGGATTTTTTTTTAAGTTAAATATTAAATATATATATATATATATAATATATATATATGAGTTCAAAAAGGATCCAACTCTATCACAATGAGTTCACAAAAAAAACTTATTCCAATAACGCAATTATGTCTTCATCATACAACAGTTTTGTTTTTGATCATACACATCAAGAGACAAAAGAATCTTTAAGAAGCTTTCAAAGTGGCTATTACTGTGTATCCAATGCAAGATTGCGCCATGTTTCTGCATCTTCTTGCTGAGTTTTTTGATCTGAGACAATTGCAATGGGAAGGATTACATTAGTCAAGCAGCTGTACAGATCATAAAGCTCAAACTAATATTATCTTCCCCCAAAAATCTTATGATCGCTGCAATAACTCAAAAGTCTCAATTTGTTATAATCCTCCTGACCTGTTTACAACAAAACAAAAAGTTTCAGAACCAAAGGCATAGCTGCTGCTATTACTACTATGTAAGAAGATCCCCAATATTTGACAGTACCTGCGATATCCCACAATCCTAGTTATCACATTAGTCATTAGCGCTTAAGTTATCGAAAACAGTGGATACATAATCATGTTCCACAGAAAGTCGCAAGATTCAGTGAGATACAAGCTTCACAAAGTGGCATTATGAGATCTTAACATGGGGGTTTAATATCTTGGATCAGTAGTGTAAGCTAACAGTTTTAAGAAACGTCTATGTTTCAAAGACAATAGAGATATGTAGAATCAAATGGCTAAGTAAAGCAAAAGCAGAACAGCTAGCACTGGAGGCAATGGAAGATCTGAACCAATAATACCACAAAAATCTTTGATGAAGTTCTACACCAAAATTAAATTAAATCAACAACCACAGAGGTTTTTATAGGTCTTGGTGTGAACGATAAGTTCCATGAATTTGATAACGGAGAATCAAAAGTTAATCCTGATTCCTCACAAATAAACAGAATCCCTCGCCATTACACAGAAGAATACATGAAAGACGATTCCTTCTCACTGGATGAGTGAAAGAAACAAAGAGAAGATAGTGAAATCTGATCTAGAAAACTACAAAACCAAATCCAGAGATTTTCAATCAGAAACATGAGAAGTGAAGGAACAAAGGGAATCACCCTCTCAAATTCCAAATCAAACCCGAGTAGAGAATGAAAAAAAAAATTCCAAATCAAACACGAAGGCTGTAGAGAAAGGGAGAGAAAGAAAAAAAAAATCCCGGAGAAAAGGTGTGGTATTGTGTTTGTTCATATTTTAATACCAAAGTATGTTCAAATCCAAATTAACCTTTTAAAGTCCACAATCTAATAACACTTCCTAAGTGTACTCGTGTGCAAAAATAAACACAGACACGTTCTCCAAATATTATAATTAAACTACAATTTTGTCTTTTTAATATATTTAATAATACTACTAGTTAGTACCGAAAATCCAGAATTATTTTCTATTAATAACTTGTAGATTTGGTTCTCATCAAAACAATTAATTTTCTTTTGTTTTCTGAAAAAGCCATTTAGACTTTTTCCTTCGCATTTTGTGCAACTGGATAATCTTTTTGAAGACTTTATTACAAGAATTTGGAATTTACATACTCTCACAAAAGAAAAAAAGAAAAAAACATATGGCTCAAACATAACCGGAAAAATCTAACTAAACCGAATTTCTGAACCAGTCCTTATTATTTGTTACCGGTTCCGAGTAAATTATTCATTGTACTCGACCGGTTAAACTTGATTTAGCGTGGTTCGGTCTGGTTGGGTTTAAAATAAAATCGTGAACCGAAACCGATTAGGGTAGTGTGCAACGTGTGTGTGTGTGGAAGAGAAGTAGTGCGGCTGTGGTATATATCAGAGAGAGGCTTTGCATCAAATGGTTCTTCTTAGGGCGTATAAGGAGAAGAAACAAAGCCGTACAAAGAGGGCTCTTCCTTGGGCATAAACCACCATTTTTCGTTTTATCTGAAATCTTCGTCTCTCTCGTAAGATCTAACCGCAACAACTGCTTAAGGTAGAGCATCAAAAGCGATATCGATTGATTTATTCGAAGATAAATCCCGATTTTATTCTTTTTCCTTCTGGTTTCGCTCTGTATGTTTTGCTACAAGGATTCGACAAAATCCATAAACCCTAGGTTCTCGCTGATTTTCTTGTTTTCTCTTTTTTTTTTTTTGGGGTGGGATTCAGATGGATAGGTATCACAGAGTGGAGAAGCCGAAGGCGGATACGCCGATTGATGCGAACGAGATTCGAATCACTAGTCAAGGCAGGGCACGAAACTACATCACCTATGCGATGACTCTTCTTCAGGTATATTTGCATATTCGATGAATCTGAAATGTGTTAATCCAATTCATGTTTATGTAATTCTTTTATGTGTGCGTGTGTGTGACGTGTTGGGAGATTTGGTTTAGGGTTTATGAACGGTTTTTGTCAACTGGTGTGGAGAATGTTTTGAATCCAGAGATCAATATTTTTGAGGTTTAGTATAAGCTCTTTTGTAATCTAGGCGTTATATACTTTACAATTAATTTGGGATTATAAAATGATTAGATTCTTTTGCTTCATTTATGTTGACATGAGTTTTGCCTTGTGATTGAACAAATTTATGATGATTCAAGGATTCTTATTAGATAGATGCTGTAAACTTTTTTTTGAGTAATTAGTAATGTCATTTGTTGTGTGATTAAGGATGATTAAGTTTTCCCATTGTGGGATTATGATTCAGTTGAACAATTTTATATGGACTTTGTTTTCTTTTTATAGGAAAATGGTTCAAGTGAAGTTGTATTCAAGGCAATGGGAAGAGCTATC
>NC_025700.1:20525281-20537105 GCF_000633955.1 Camelina sativa | reverse complement strand
GTTTGGAGACTACAAGGCATGTGTCAATGATAACCATTACACTATCCAAGAATGAGCTTAATACATCTTCTGTTGGGTGAGATTCTAGTGTTCCCTTTGATGTTTCTGAACATTTTTTTTGTTTGTGGTCCAGCATAATCAGATACCTGCTTTATGTCTCAAGCAATTGTCTGTTGAGTTAGTCTGTCTCTGTCTGACAAAAAAATTGCAGCATCTTTAATTCTTTATTGTATCTCTAATTTTTATAGGCAGTGTCATAACTTTATTTATTCTAATAATTTTGATCGAATGATGTTTTAGGTACCAGTGCCCGATTCCTATGGAGATGGTGAAGCCAATGGGCGATATCGATTACGAAGGACGAGGTATGTTGACGTCACTCTCAGTGACTTTCTAAATTCGACTTTTACTTGCTGTCTTCATAAGTTTTCTTTTTTCATTTTTCTTGCAGAGGGTTCACCTGGTGGCAGAGGGAGAGGAAGAGGAAGAGGAAGGGGAAGAGGAAGGGGACGAGGCGGCAGAGGTTAGATTACTTCACTAATACTCTATATAGATCACCACGCATCCCATCTCAGCCTTTCAGTTTAGATTCTGAACATCCGAGTCATGGATATCATTTTGAGTTTTTTTTTTTCATCTGTTTGCTTTCAGGAAATGCTTATGTGAACGTTGAGTATGAAGATGGAGGTTGGGAACGTGATCAGTCCTATGGACGCGGCAGAGGACGTGGCAGAGGACGCAGCAGTCGTGGTCGTGGGAGAGGAGGATACAATGGTCCTCCAAATGAGTATGATGCACCACAAGATGGAGGTTACGGTTATGATGCTCCTCCTCATGAACACCGTGGATATGATGACCGTGGCGGTTATGATGGTCCTCAGCAAGGCCGTGGCGGTTATGATGGTCGTCAAGGTCGTGGCGGTTATGATGGTCCTTCTCAAGGTCGTGGCGGTTATGATGGTCCTTCTCAAGGTCGTGGTGGCTATGATGGTCCTCCTCAAGGCCGTGGTGGCTACGATGGACCTCAGGGCCGCGGTAAGACATGAGTTTTAGTACCCGGTTCTTAGTACTGTAATATGGTTGGTGAATAAGACATGAGTTTTGAGTTGGTTTGATGCAGGGCGTGGGCGTGGACGCGGAAGGGGAGGTCGTGGAAGAGGTGGAGGAGGAGGTCGTGGTGGATTCAACAACAACCGATCAGATGGACCACCAATTCAGGCAGCTGCTTGAGAGTGAGGTGTCGCTTAGACAAACATAAAAAGAAAAAAAAAGCCCAAGTCGTTGGATGTTTTTTTCTATATCCTTGCTCTCTGTCTCTCTTTCTATGTTTGCTTCTTCTGTCCATCAAGAAGACATGTTTGCTGCCATAAAGTGTATCTCTTTCCCCTTTCTTTTTCTTCTTTAATCCATTGATTCACAGTTTTTTTGTTTTGAGTTTGTGGTCTGTTTTGTTTCTTTTCTAGAGTCGCTTAGGGTATAGTATATGTTCAATTTATTTTATGGTTGGTTAGAGAAGAACTACTGAGGCATCCTCTTTTCATTTTTGCTTTTGTTTGTCATCTCTTCTGTTTTGTAGTTTTGTTTAGGTGGGAGTGAGACACACAGTTTGGACAAATTAACTCTTTTTCTTGTTTGGTTATCAGTTTTTTTTAATGTGATGGAACAGTTGATTCTTTTATTTCAACGCACCCTTTTAATATTATACATGTCAAAGGAATTTACTCGAACGCATGCATTGTTGATACGAAAGAAAACGACGGATTAATATTTAACCAGAGAAGCAGAAGCCATCGATTCTCGAATTTGCTTCAGGACTTTTTTGTAGTTCTTTACATCGTTTTCCTTGGGTTAAAAGTTAAAAATCCTAGTTAAGATTAAGGCAGGTCCATGACAAAAAAACTCGTCAGCAATTTGACGTAAGTTAATTAAAAAAACGTTAAACGCCGTTGCCGGGGATCGAACCCGGGTCACCCGCGTGACAGGCGGGAATACTTACCACTATACTACAACGACTTTGTTATTCATTCCAACGATACAATACATTTATTAGTAATTATAATTCTGTCATGAAGGAAAAGACAGGGAAAATAGTTTGGGTAGGAAAAAGGAAAATACATGATTAACTTACTTCTTAATCCCTCACATGGCCACAACTCTCAATTTGTTGAAGAAACTGAGATTCGCGAAGAAAAAAGATGACTCAAGATGTGGAGATGAAAGACAATCACACCCCGACTCAATCCGTAGTCTCTGCTACTACCTCTACTCTGCAGCGTAAATCTCCTAAATCTATATACGTCAGTTTTCGCTACTAGGGTTGCTTTTATCCTTTTTTCACAATTTGATTTCATCAATGCTTCTTCTTTTTTTCCCCAGATTTGAAGGAGATTGCAGCTCTGATCGATACCGGTTCTTACACCAAAGAAGTCCGTCGTATTGCTCGTGCTGTACGTCTCACCGTCGGACTACGACAGAAGCTCACCGCTTCTGTGCTCTCTTCTTTCCTTGATTTCGCTTTGGTTCCTGGATCCGAGGCTCACACTCGTATTTCTCCTTTGGTTCCCAAGGTATCTCTCTCTCTCTAGCTTCCCCTTCTCTACTTTGATTTCCATGTGATTGTGAATTCTGAGCTTATTAGGTTCTGTAGCTTGCTCAATTTTAGATTACCCCTCTATTTGAATGCTTGAAGTTGACTTAAGCTGATGTTTGGATCTTTTTTTTGATGATGGGTTTCAGAGTGATGAACATGACATGGAAGTTGATACTGCATCATCAACATCTCAAGCTCCTCCTAAGCACTTACCTGCTGAGCTCGAGATTTACTGCTACTTCATTGTTCTTCTTTTTCTCATTGATCAGAAGAAGTACAACGAGGTTTACTTTTTTCTTCTGTCTCTTTAAGGGTCTTTGTTTTACATATTTTGTTGATTTAGTCTTGTTGAGGTCTTTTATTTACAGATGTGCTTTGCTTTCTTATCTTTTTTCAGGCCAAAGTTTGTTCTTCTGCTAGCATTGCTCGCCTCAAAAACGTTAACAGGAGAACCGTTGATGTCATTGCTTCTAAATTGTATTTTTACTACTCCTTAAGCTATGAGCTAACAGATGATCTTGCTGAGATACGTAGGTGAGTAGCTCGCAGCCTGTTTGTTTTACGTCTTTTATTTTGATTAGTCTAACAAACAATTATCTGATTACTTGTATCTCTTTCGGTTGCAGTACCCTTCTTGCTCTACATCATTCGGCAACGCTGCGCCATGATGAACTTGGCCAGGTGCGTAATTTTCAGATTTTCTAATAACAATCAATCTTATGAATCTTTTGCTTTGATACTTAAAACTGCCATTCATGTTGCAGGAAACACTTTTGAATCTGCTGCTTCGCAACTACCTACACTACAATCTCTACGACCAAGCAGAGAAGCTTAGGTCAAAGGCACCTCGATTTGAGGCACACTCGAACCAACAGGTAACCTTTTTCAGTCTTGCCTCCAAACACTTGGCATCGTGGCATTCTAGTTTTAGGTTATTGTGTATATCTATTTATCTGATGCTTACTCTTGCCAACTTTTCACTGTCAGTTTCTTCATATTGCTTTCACATATTCCTATTTCACTTATGAATCTGCTGCTATGCAATGCTCGTGTTCTTCTATGTATGTTGCACTATGGTTGTTGTACCTTCTGTAATTCAGTTTTCTTGTTTCTCTTGTTATATTTCTGAAACTGCTCATTGATCATTTTTTCTTTAATCTACCTTACATGCTCCTTTTCTTCGCTTTATTGAACCTTCTCCTGATTTCTGAGACCTCCATCTTCACTAAGTATATGTATATTCTCTAGCTGGAAGATACTCATCTCATGATACGATATACAGTTTTGTAGGTATCTGTTTTACTTGGGGAAGATCCGGACGATTCAACTAGAGTACACTGATGCAAAAGAGAGCCTTCTCCAGGCTGCTAGGAAAGCACCTATTGCATCTTTGGGCTTCAGAATTCAGTGCAATAAGTGGGCTATTATAGTTCGACTGTTGTTGGGTGAAATTCCAGAACGGTCAATCTTCACTCAAAAGGGAATGGAGAAGCCTCTGAGGCCATACTTTGAGCTAACCAATGTAAGTCCATCACTGCATAAGTGACATCCTCTATAGTTAAGGTTCTCTTACTAATCTTCTTGTTTATATTATTGACAGGCTGTGAGGATTGGTGACTTGGAGTTATTTGGGAACGTCCAAGAGAAGTTTGCAAAAACATTTGCGAATGACAGGACTCACAACCTCATAGTTAGACTGCATCACAACGTGATCAGAACAGGACTGCGCAATATCAGCATCTCTTACTCGAGAATCTCCCTACAAGACGTTGCACTGAAGCTAAGACTGAACTCAGCGAACCCAGTGACTGATGCAGAAAGCATTGTGGCTAAAGCCATTAGAGATGGAGCAATCGACGCAACCATTGACCACAAGAACGGTTGGATGGTCTCCAAGGAAACAGGAGACATCTACTCAACCAACGAACCTCAGACAGCGTTTAACTCCAGGATTGCGTTCTGTTTGAACATGCACAATGAAGCGGTCAGAGCCTTGAGGTTCCCTCCAAACACACATAAGGAAAAAGAAAGTGACGAGAAAAGGAGGGAGAAGAAACAGCAGGAAGAAGAACTCGCCAAATACATGGCTGAGGAAGACGATGATGACTTCTAGATCTGATTCAAATTCTATTTGGGTGTTAACTACTTTTGTTATATCGAGACATCTCTGCCTTTTGTTGTTGTTTTGCACATCGTTTCCCTTGCTTTATGAAATCAAAAACTCAAAACTTTTGTTAAAATAAGTTCATTCGGATTTATTTGCAGAGCTCATCAAAATTTTCTGATAAAATTCACCGTAGAGGCGAAGAAGATGCGGTAATGTACTAATAATATAGAAACATGATTCAAATCCAAGATTAGTAAATGGGCCTTGTTTAAGGCCCATTAGTTATCTAATTCCAAATCGGCGAAGTATCTCCGATTGTGGTCTCGCCGTCGAAAGGTCAAAACACTCGAAAATATTTTTGTTCTCTGTGTCGTTGTTTTTGTCTGAAACTTACGGAGGATGGAGGAGATTCAGAGGACTGAGGTAACGAAGAATCCAGAGATTGAGGATATTATCGAATTAACTATGCAAAGTGTAGAAGCATGCGACAACGAGCAACAGAAGCAGCAAGCTCAAGAAGATGGTGACAAGCGAGATGAAGACGAAGACGAAGACGAATTGAGAAAACTGCTACTTTCAGATATTGGAGAGCTTCCCCTTATTCCTCCTTCAGCTACACAAATCAATTTTGTTTCTTACTTCATCACAGGTTCGTTCACAGCAGATTCAGCTACTGCCCCCTTTTGATAGTTTTGAAGTGAATTAAACCCTTTTCAATATTTTGTAGATTTCACGAAATCAGGTCATGATCAATACATTTACCGTCACGCTAATGGGTATGTCCAAAGATTGTTCCTTTTTTTTGAATCTCACATTGAAAATAATGAAATTGGTTCTCTTACTTGTGTCTTGTGTGTTTGTTTGTTTGTTAGTTTGTGTGTAATTGGATTGGCACCTACGCATATAGCTTTTAAAGACGAAGGTGGGATCACTAACGTCGATTTCAATGTCGGTAAGTCTGATCGTAGCGTCTTGAAAGTCTCCGGCAAGCGTAAAAAGGTTGCATTCTCTTTGTATTCTTGCTTGAAGTTGCAGTTCCAATATTTGTTTGTTTCACTTTCTTTGATTGAGTCGAGCTTCTGGCTTTAGCTAGTGTTTATTTCACATGCTCTTATTGTGCAGAATGCGTTGCGCTCTGAATCGAATACGGCATTGTGCAAAGTTTCCACTTCAAAAGATTCCTACATTGTGAGGTGCAAAGCTTTTTTCTTGTTTCATCACTTTCCTTTGTTCTATGTTTTCATATGCAAAAAAAGATGAAGTTGTTTTTGTTCTGAGTTGTTTTTTTTTTTTCACTAGGTGCTGCGTTAAAGGCTCTCTCTTGGAGGTGAACGAGAGATTAATCACGCAACCTGAGCTGCTTAATTCATCGGTAAGAAATAAGAGGAGAAAAGTTTGATAATTTATACATATTCTCAAATTGATAAACCAATGAAAATCTAATGTTTTTGCTATGAGTGTCTATTGTTGCTGTATCTTCTATAACAGTTTGAGGTCTTATGTTATAATAACTTCTAATGTCAAGATTTTTGCTTATGGCATCGGTCTAGTAACTCACTCAAGTAACTTGATCATCGTTTCTTTACTTCTATGCATGAGTAGGATAAAGCTGATGCTGTTCTGAATCTTGGTTACCACCCGGCTCCCATTCTTATAAGATCTAACATTTTTTTCAGGCTGATCGAGAAGGGTATATTGCGATAATCATGCCAAGACCTGCAGATTGGACCAAAAACAAGGAATCACTGATAACGCTGGAGGAATATAAAGAAAAGAAAGAAAAAGTACAGTCTGACAAATCTTTGGAACCGAGTTTGCTCTGAAATCTGATGCTTCTCAAGTCAGATTAGGTGAAGAACTTTGAAGGATTTTTGCAGTCTTGTTGTTCTACAAAATTTATGAAGTTGTTATCTTGTGTTTTGTTGGCTGGCAACATCATTTTGGGAATGTTCTTCATAAAACCTTTTTACTTTACCAAAAAAAAGAAGAAGCGAAATTACATAAGTATACAGTAAAACTTCTATAAATTAATAATGTTGGGACTAAGACATTTTATTAATTTATAGTGATATTAATTTATCTATAAATTAATAATTATTATTTTATAGTGTAAATTAATAATTATTAATTTATAGATATATTTTTAATTGTTTATTTTTTTAAAAATTATGAATTGGAACAACTATAGCAAAATAAGATTAAACTTTCGGATGTTATAAATTTTATGGTTTAGGAATTGAACTTGTAATATTTAGAAAGCACTATTTACAATAAATTACAAATATTATAGACAAATTGACTTATACACATGAGACACATAAATTCAAATCTATGAATAATAATATCAATTCTCCTATTTTAATAATCTGTCAAATTATCAAATTGTAAATGATGCATATCTAAAAATTAAAACTTTAAATTTAATTATTTGTATGACATGTTATAAAATATTTTAGAGATATCATTATAGGTTGAAAATACAACATTACAATTGTTCTATAGAATTGAGCTTTAGGAGAAACATACACTATTATATCAGTATATATATATATATATATATAAATTTACATAATTATTAATTTATGATATTATTGGGACCATATTTTATAAGGAGATTTCGAAAAAATTATTATCTTATTATCTTATCGAATATTGTTAATTTTTACACTGGCCCGACTTGGGACCAGCAAAATTTATTAATTTATAGTGTTTATTAATTTATAGAGTATTAATTTATAGAGGTTTTACTGTATATAACTTTGAAGCTGCTTTTTTTTTTTTTTCCTATTACAAAACTATAATCCAAGCTTGTAGTGTTCTTTATGCACATAACTAGTCTCACCCATTTAAATATATTCTAATGATTAGTTATTTATTTCTATCAAATCTATTTAGACTCATTTAAGCTACTAATAATTATTTATTTATGATTAATTATTTATTTCTATCCTATTCATAATGCTATTATGATATTTTAAAAAATATTCGGATAATTATCAACATATATATGGAGTAATTTTATACCGCAAAACTGTGTTTCAGCATTATTTATATATGGTTTTTTTTTTAAAGAGACTTTTAATATTTTGTTGTTATCTACAGTTTGTGAGAAAACAGTTTTTGGTGAAAAACCACAATTTTGTGATTTTGGTGGAAAAACAGTTTTGCCGTATAAAATAATATAATGTAAATAGAAAATTTAGTTTTTAATGTATTTAATACTTATATATTAATATTTTATTTTATTTATTAAGATATTTTAAAAATTATTCGGATAATTATCAACATATATATGGACTAATTATTAAATGAATATTACAGCCTAATTTAACATCTTACACTTATAACTCGGGGAATTGTGTCTCTTATCAGAATCTAATTCAACTAGAAATAGTATTGTGTTGTGAATATTTTTTTTTAAAGTCTAATTGTAATTCAAGTAGGAATAGGAAGGCTCATTCCATTATATAAATAATCCTTGACGTTTCGGTTTCAGGTTATTTTGACTCAACCTTTGTATTCAAGAGATCGAGAAACATTATTTTCGGACCATCACATAGTTCTATTTGATCAAACAAGTTTTTGCTCACCTTCTTTATCAATATGACTAGTCAGAATAGAAACACAAATCATCAGATTCAAGGTTCAGTCTCGAACGGATCAAGTCGACGAATAGTCAGACAAGTGCAACCTCAACCGTGGTTTCCTTTTCCACAGTTTTCTTATAGACCTACGTTTGGTAAGTTGTTATCAATATAAATTGGCGTTTACTTTTTATATAGTAACTATTTTGAGTTTTCTAATAACTTATGTGATTTATACAGATTTATCGGAACTTCCAGATTTAAGGAGGTTGGCATTACAGTCCAATTTGCCTTCGTCCATCCGTTTTCAGATTGATTATTATTTTAGGTAAATAAACTTTTATTGTTTGGTTTATTTACTTTCGAGTTAATTTTCTGAATTTATAGACATCGTTTGTCATATGTTTTACATTGATTGATATATAATGCAGCGATGAAAATTTGGTGAAAGATGTACACTTGAGATCTCAAATGGACAATCAAGGATGGGTTAATATTCTCTGTACTGCTGAATTTCCAAGAGTAAGTAACTTCAAAAGTTGATGGAATATATATTTGTTCTTTCAAGAATATGGTGTGTGTAATTAATATATATATATATATATATATAACAACTGATTTTTTTTCTTTCTTTTAAACCAGATCAAAAGCATGACCAATGATATTGAGTTGTTTTTGTGTTCACTGAGATCATCAGCTACGGTTGAAGTTCAGGTAATTACTAATTATTACACGTAACACATCTCTTCTTATTATCTTAAACTTAAATATGTAATACAATTTTTTTTAAAACATTTTATTTACTAGACACCTATAATTAATGGATAATGATATACTAATATTCACTGAATGTTGAAATCAAATTTTGTAGAATGTTAAGTTGCGGAAACGCATTGGATGGGAGAGATACGTACACCCGTGAAGGCTCCCTCCACGTACCGATAGCAATAATGAAGAGACCACGTACCGAGATAGCAATACTGAAGAAGAGACCAGTAGATTTTGATATATTATTTACCTTTGTCATACATACTTTTTGGTTTTGGGTTTTCTAAATATATATATTTATGTCGATCCACATATTGGATAATGATTAATGAAATACTAATATTCACTTTTATCATTTTTAGTCTCAATAATTTACTGCTGAAATTACTCAAAAAGCTTACGCTCTTTCCCTTATTTACGTCGAACAGATTATGCAACACATGTTTTGCATAGTGGCATGGATTTTTCATTTTTGCATCACATAGTTCATGAGGCCCTAACTTTGTTAAACCTTGTAATGCAAATATTAATCATTAGCGGTAATATTTTCTGACTGAGAGAATCTTAACAAATATCCGATGTCGTCCAGCGGTTAGGATATCTGGCTTTCACCCAGGAGACCCGGGTTCGATTCCCGGCATCGGAGCTTTTTGAGCAATTTTTTTATTTTTCCTTAACCGCTGATACTTTCTTGTAATTAGGTAGGAGATAGAGGCACATACGTCGCTTTGTTTTACAGTTTTTTTTTCCTTAACCGCTGATACTTTCTTGTAATTAGGAGGTAGAGGCACATACGTCGCTTTGTTTTACAGTTTTGTGAGCAATCACCTTAAGCACGAACTTAGAAATCTTTCCCTGTGGAAGTATTATGGCAACTGTTCTTGCAATAACTCTGTAATCTCCTTCTCAGTGGGTTTCAAACTCACGAACGCACACGGTGCTTCTTAAATATATGCAAACAAAGACCACATATTTAACTTACGTTTGAATCTTTGAAACCATATCACATCCTACAATTGATATTCGATACCAAAAAAGTGACAAGATAGGAGTGATTTCACTCATCCAGTTAAATCTTTTTATGTTACAGAAATTTCACTCATCCGACTGCTTCAATTTGGATATGCACTGATGCTCTGCAGCTGGAACTGAATCTTAGTCATCTCAAAGATAATGTAGAAGAGCATCAGTGCATATTATCAATGAGTGGACTACTTAATAATCCTTATAAACTTCATCAGCTTTCAGATTCGTTTTGGCAAACACAAACGCTAATCTTTAAGATTGGTTTTGGAGTACGTTACTACTAAAAACATCTCAAAGCCAACTCAATCTTGAATATTGAAATTGTTGTCACTACTTATCTTTGTTGAAAAAAAATTCTGCTTCCGTTTTCCTCTTTTCTTATGGTCTGGCAACATTCAAAACAGATGTTAAGTTATCTCGATCGATTAACACCTAATGAACAGCTTCAAAACTTGAAGCCCTAGTAAGGGGTATAGAGTTGTGAGCAATTGATTTGACTCAGACAATCTGTTCTAATGGCATCAGAGAACATATAAGTCGAACCCATAGTAAGGGGTACAGAGTGGTGAGCAATTGATTTAACTCAAGACCACCTATTCTAATGGCAACGGAGAACGAACATAAAGGAAAAGAGCTACAGAAATATGAACAAAGAAGCTTTGCAACGAAATTGCGTTTGTAGAAGAAGAACGAAAGAAGGAATAAGGCAAACCACTCTTAAAGATAACTAAAAAGCACAAATTATCCAAAAAGACATTGGTGGTTCTTGATACCATAACAGAGAAGACAAAGAGGAAGAAGAAGAAGAGAACATAGTCATGAATATTAAAAAAAGCAAAGTCATCATCAAACACTTAGAGAAGAAAACGGGGGGATAAACATAAGAGATGAGACTGGGTTTGGATCTTCGAACATCAGATTGAATCATTCAAAAGCCCATTGGTTCTCTCTGCGAACCTCCTCTTCTTCCTCTGGTGTGAAGTCATTCTTGATGTTGAAGGTTGTGCGGATCTCTTCTGGAGTCTTCCCCTTGATCATATCAGCCACGGTTTGACATGTTAGGTCAAGCAAGTTCTTGATGTTCAGGTAATTCGCAGCCTGCACAAATTATACAAATCCCAAAACCAAATTAGATCCAAATCACAAACACATAAGAACCCTAACAATTTCAATTTCGATTTCCTAAGAACCCTAACGATATCAATCTTATGCAGCTTCGATTTCTGAAACAAATCCCCAAATTTACGAAACCCTAATTTCAATTTCCCCCAAATCGAAAACCCTAAAAATCACCAAAAAATCAAATCAAATCGAGGCGAGGGGATGAAAAAGGGAAACAAACCAGGATGAGTTCAAAGAGGGTAGCCTGATCGATCTTCATAAACTCAGCATCCCAGGTCTTGAGTTCTTCGTCGGCAGAAGAAGCAGCACCTTCAGCGGCATCGGTCTTGGAAGCAGTAACCTCGACGTGTTTCTTGCAATACTCGATCACCTTAGCGAGGATCTTGCTCGTAACGTTAGGGAGAGGGACACCGTTGTCGACGCAGTCGTCTTCAACCATATGAGCTATGGTCTGTGACTCGCGAGCAACCGATTCATCAACCTCGAAAGATTCACCATCGGAACTCTTCAACACGATCTTCTTCGTCGTCGACATCTTTGATTTGGTTTTTGAGAGAGACGAGATGAGCTTTTTTTTTTTTATAGATTTGGGAGAGCGTTTGTGAATATTTTCTGAGAGGAGACGGA
>NC_025700.1:20517325-20525248 GCF_000633955.1 Camelina sativa | reverse complement strand
GGGGGGGGGGGGGGGGGGGTCTCTTCTCTATTTATATACATAAGAAAATCCTGTTAAGTCGGTCTATTGTTTAGGAAATAAAGGAAATAAAGGAAATAAGGTTTTTTTTTTTTTTTTTAAGTTATTTTTTTTTTTTGTTTTGTTTAACTTTAATGAAATTAAGATTGTGTTCTATCGTTTCTTCCTTTTTTTTTCTTTTGGAAAATTAACTTTGATCCGTCGAATTCATTGTATTTATATCATTAATATATGACTGATTTTATATTTTTCTTTTTTTTTTCTTTAATAATGAATAACTAATTTTATATACTTCATCAAGATTTTATGGTAACTTTTGTGAAATGCATTCAGTTTTATTTTATTTTTATAAAGAGTATTCTATTCTTTTGATGGTTTTCTTTTTGTTCATTTGGACATGTGTCATAGAGCATTCTAACATATTTGTTTAATTTTTGTATGATATCTTTATATATACACCAGAACATCTATAAATTAATACTCGGTAAATTAATAACCTCTACAAATTAATAGATTTATCTGGTCCCAAGTTGGGACTAGTGTAATTTTGGACACTATTCGATAATATAATAAAATACTAATTTTTTTGAAAATCCTTTGTAAATATATGGTCCCATCAATAATATAAATTAATAATTATATAGAATTATCTAAATATATGTATATATCGATACATGAATTTTTTTATTATAGTTTATTTTTGATATTTTTACTGTATAAAGCTCTTTGAGTGCTATTGTCAAAACATGATAATTGTTATTTTCATTGTAATCGATTTTATAAAAATATTAGTTATAACCATTAAATCTTATTTTTAATATTTTTTTACCAAATTAGGAAAGTCTCTCTATAAATTAATTTATCGAGAAATTAAAACCTCTATAAATTAATAGATTTTCATGGTCCCAACATTATTAATTTATAGAGGTTTTATTGTACTAGGTTTTGAACCCACGCTACACGTGGGTTTATTTGATATATTTTGATAAAAATTATATATGATTGATTACGATAATAAAATATTATCTCATAAAAAATTAAAATTAGAACTAAGGAAAAAAATTTCAAAACATTATATAAAAAAGTAAGAGCTATAAGCTCCTAAAGACGTCTACATAGGATTTTAAACCTCTAATTGTGATTAGACACTTCACTAATTAACATATTTTAAAATCTCCAGAATTTTCTATATTCAGAATTATTTTAAACAACCAATCAGAATTTGACATGTCATTTATTAACATTTTTTAAATTCCAGAATTTTTTAGAAAAAAGAAAATTTTAAATTTATGGAAATAAAAGAACTATGCACAATATCCCACATCGACTAGAAAATTTTTAGACAATAGTTCAGAACCAGTATAAATAAGATTAATATGATTCCAACAACGAATGAGCAGGAAAGCTTGATTTATCAGGCGTCCAAGTTTAAAAGTATATTCGGTTTGATCCGGTTTTTTATTTGATCAAATTAAAACTTTAAAAATTTTCAAAAAAAGAAATTATAATATTTAAATTTTTTTAAAATTTTAATATTATAAATATTGAAACTTTTAAAAGTTCTTAGCTTTTTTTTTATAAAAAATATTATAATTTTTAAATTTTAAAAGTTTAAAATATNTAGACACTTTATTAATTAATATTTTTTAAAATCTCCAGAATTTTCTATATTAAGAATTATTTTAAACAACCAATCAGGATTTGACATGTCATTCATTAACATTTTTTAAATTTCCGGAATTTTTTAGAAAGGAAAATTTTAAATTTATGGAAATAAAAGAACTATGCACAATATCCCACATCGGCTAGAAATTTTTTAGACAATGATTCAGAACCAGTATAAATAAGATTAATATGCTTCCAACAACGAATGAGCAGGAAAGCTTGATTTATTAGGCGTCCAAGTTTAAAAGTATATTCTGTTTGATCCGGTTTTTTATTTGATCAAATTAAAACTTTAAAAAAGTTTCAAAAAAATAAATTATAATATTTAAAAATTTTGAAAGTATTAATATTATAAATATTGAAACTTTTAAAAGTTCTTAGCTTTTAAAAAGTTTTTAAATATTATAATTTATAAATTTAAAAAATTTAAAAAATTTATAATTTTGAAAACTATTAAAAGTTTAAATAATATAAATATTGAAACTTTTAAAAGTTCTTAGATTTTAAAAAGTTTTTAAATATTATAATTTTAAATTTTAAAAGTTTAAAATATTATAAATATTGAAACTTTTTAAAAGGTTCAAAATTTATATTTCGAAACTTTTTAAAATTTTAAAATATTATAAATATTTATGTAAAACATAAATTATCTTATTTATTTACGTTTGTGCTTTTTATTTCTTATGAGTTGTAAAACATATTTTTGTGTATGATTTTATAGATAAGTTAATATTTTTCATTAATTTTTTATTTTTTATTTTATTTTTTATTTTTACGAGAAAAAAATAATTTTGGTCTTGGAGTTTGATGGATTAACAAGTTGTGTGGTAGTCTAAAAAGGTTTTGTAGTGAAAGAAAGTAAAGAAGTTGACGAGGATGAAGTAGAAAAAGATTATAGCGAAAAACAAGATGGTAAAAGTAATGATGACGATTACCAAAAAATTTGACAATAAAAATGATAAGAAATAATATGAAGAATAAGAAACATTGAATAAAAAACACGAAAACATAGGTGGTAGCGATCAATTAAACATGAAAATGAGTTAAATTTATGATAATAAATTATTTTATTTTTCTAGTGGTTAAAAAAATTGTTTAGGATACGTGAAGTCATCAGTTTAATTCGCTTCTCCTATATATCGAGTTAAATTCATGATTTTCTGATTTGATTTTATATTTTTATATTTACTAAAATTTAACTTTTTTCTTAAATTTTTTATGGATCATATTCGGATTGCTCCATACTAATTGAGTCAATTGATGGATCCGTAATTGAGAAACGAAACCCTTTTCCAAATAATTAAAACCCTAAAAAGTTGTTGCGACTTAATTCTATGGATCAAGAAGAGGAGGCGGCATTGAGGAATCTCTTTATCGTGTTTTTATTGGATTAAGATAAACTCTCGAGTGATGAAACTAATCTCCATCCTAGAGGTAAATTTGATCTGGTAAGGTTTTGCTTTGTTTTCTTTGATTCTAATCGATCAATATGATTCTAGGTTTGCTTTGTTTCTCAACTGCCGCTGTTTGATCCGGTGGCTGGTAGGATATTACGACGGCTTTGTGGCTCATATGGTTCTTACATTCGAAATTCTTCGGTGTCTTATCAGAATATGTGATTAAACTTATCGGCTTTTTTTGGGAACAACCACGAGACCAGCCTTGATTTCTTTATTGGGTCTCCCTGGTAAACTCATTAAATCCGTAAATTAATAATCCTTATGTTATCAGTTCACATTCTAGATTTGATGTAGATATGTATTTGTGAAAAGGTTGAATCTGTAATTTTTGTGAGAAACATTAGTTTATGATCATTTATCTTAACATGTTTTTTGTTATGATGATTAGATCAGATGAAGCATCTCTGATATTGGTTAGGCTTCTCAAATGTTTCTTCTTATTCTTTTATTGTGCAGCAGTAGATCCAAGATGGTTTTGAAGGATGGACAAGTTTCACAACCAAATTTGTCTTCTTAATGTCATTTTTGAGTTTCAAGCCAACCATAGGAGAAGGTGGTATTATTTGCACATTGTCAAACAGTTGCAGGTGAGTTATCTTTTTCGATTTCCACTGCTCATTAATCAGTTCGGTTGGCTAGCCCCATCAGTGACATTTCCACTACTCATTAAACATTGCTTAATGAGTGTCAAGCACATTCATCAGTCAAAGCCCAACTCTCAAGTCTGCTTTCTCCCTATCAAGTGATGATATATTTTGCTATCTGGGAACAGGTTTATTCTCTTGATGAGAGAGGGATCTTCTTCAAAACAATGATTCTAAACAGATATCCTGATTGTGAATATATTTCATTTTACACTTTATCAGGTTTGGGGCTGAATGCTTCTACTACTGCTGCCAATCTATCTAAAGAGAAGGTTAGTTGGGGTTTCTTAGTTTATATACAAACTTCCAACATTGTTGTATTGGATCCGATGAGTTTATATACTGAAATGCAGGACGAGATGTTTGCCTCCTGTAGATTTTCTGAAGACAGTGCATGCAATGAAGCTCTTTGCATTGCTGCAAACATTGGTAAAATTATATTCTTTCACTGCAAATTCTAAATTCTTTTTATTTTCACTGCCACGGCTAACAAGGATTTTTTTTCTTTTTGTAGAACGTGATTGAAGTATTACAACATGTGATACGAAATCATGGAAACGAAAAGAGTCAAAGCCTATAAAAAACAAATATATATTAGCCTTTAATGTCTCAGCTGATGCGATGTAAGTTTATCTTTCTTCTCACTTGCGATAGTATGTTGTGTCGTTAGTGAGGGCTTTCAATATCATCTATTGCTATGGCCAGCATGTGTTTTAGATAAACAGAATAAAATCTGGAAATCTGTTAATTGGTGCTCATGTGGTAAGTTTTATCCATATTTTAGCATTGACATCTTTCCATTTGATTTTGGAGAGATTGAGGATCTTAAACAGAGCCATTAACTTCTAATGCTCATACTATAAATTTACGATTCATACATAAGGTAGAGAGATGCTGGGTAATTTGTCTTCATAACTTTCATAATGAAAGTTTCATTTAATTGGTCAGTTTGCGTTTACATATATATCATTTTCAATCTCAAGTAATATAGAAACACAAATATCTAACCATTATTTCTCTGTCTTTTGTATTTTAATGGATCGCATCTTTCCTAATAGGGAGTGAGACCATATGTGATGGGGCAGATCTTGGTTTTCTATATAATGGCCCTGAGAAAAGTTTTTTGGTCGTTTTCAATCGTATGAGACTCTTTGCCTTAGTGACTGCGTGAACACCGGTTTCCTCGCGGGTCACAGGCATATAAGGATAAGAAGAAGACGAAAGGATAGAAGAATCAGTAAGAGACATATCGAATCAATGAGATTAAGAAGAATTAGAGAAGAAGAAATGAAGAGATAATGTGTCGGTTTTAGTTTTTTTTTTTTTTGGGTAAATAACCTTTAACTTATGTACTTTTTTGGTGACATTTTTCCTTTTTTAAGTAACCACCAATTTGGTTTCTCCATTATAATCTTCATTTGGTAATATATGATTTGGAAATTAATAATAAATTGTGTGATAATAATTGACAAATTTTCCCAGCAATTTTATGAAAAGGATGAATGTTTTATACTTTATATAAGAATTTACTCCATATTTTAAACTATGTATATAAATTAAAGTTAAAATTAGTGATAAATTAATAAAAATTAAATTTTGATAAATCAATATATTTTCTTGGTCCCAAATTTTTTTTATGGTTCTGCTTAAAAATCGGTAAAATAATAACTCTATAAATGAACTTTATACAGAATACATTTTTAAAAAATGATGAATATGTTTTATACTTACAAAAAGTGAGAGATGCTCTAGATAACATATTATATACACATATTTTTAATCAATTATTTAAAGTTTATAAAAGTAAACAATTAGTATAATTCATATAAAAAAACTAACTTACTTTTATTTTCATTGCACACATAAACTATATATATATACTAAAGTGTTAGATTATTTATATATGAAACTAACAAAAATAGAAAGCCATTTATATTGTACTGATATTATTGAAAAACTACAATATAAATAAAATACTACTATCTCTATAGTGAAAACTAAAAAAAAACATTTCTCGACACGGTATACAACTAAAACATAGAAATTAGACACTACATAATATATTGATGCAAAGTACTGTATATTTACAAAATACAAAAATTAGTTACATATACATAGTTAATCTACCAAACAAAATACATTTTGTATTTTCTTAAAACAAATTTAGCCACGCCGTGTACTGCGGATGAATATGTAGTGTATATATAATAAGACTATTTTAAAAGACGTTTTTGAATTATATTATAATATTTTATCAGTTTTTATTGTATATACAAAAAATTATATTTCTTGGAAGATACCAAATTGAGGTTCTTGAACTCCAAACTTGTGATTATATATTTTAGAAAGTTTGTCGATGTTATGACGATTCGACCTAAACATAATTCGATCAAATTTTTACGATTTTATGGAACCTTGGTGGATACCTAAATGATCTCTTGGAATTGAACATACTAAATAGAGATCCATGAATTAAATTAAAACAATGAATATGAAGAGAAGTTGGGTTTACGGTATATATAATATATAATCCATGGCTTTCTTAATTACATCTTACAAGTGTCCTGATTTATTCTAGAAGATGCACGCTCAACATACAGAATACTAATTTCTTAAAGTGGTAATCCGTGAATTAATGGAGGATGATGATTCTCAGTTTCTCTCTCACTAACCAAAATTAAAGTTTGGTAGCTGATATATCCTTTAAAGATACTGACTGAGTCTTATCATGAAGTTCCAAGGCCCATATCTGAAGTCCGACTAACCCGGAGGTGAGCATGCTCTTCGATAAGAATTTCTTGCAAGGTTATCTCAGATGAAACACTCGGACTCAAACCCCAAGAAACAGAGAAATTAAAAAAACTTACAACTTATGAGTATCCAAATCCAAAGTTTACTTGTTTATATATCGACTTATCTTTTGCTTGAATATTGAAATGCATTAGACACTGTAAACAAAGAGTTTGTGAATATAATTTTCGTAGTCTATTTGTAGAGTAAAACTCTACAACTCATCATGCTCATCTTCGAACCCTTTCAGTCCATTGTGCTCATCTTCGAACCCTTCCAACCCATTGTGCTCATCTTCGAACCCTTTTAGTTCATTGTGCTCATCTTCGAACCCTTTCAGTTCATTGTGTTCATCTTCGAACCCTTTCAGTCCATCGTGGAGGAAACTCGAGTACCACTGGGCTGATAATTTTTCGTGGCGCGTCAAATTATTTTTGTAATCGGTATAGTATAGCCCAAATCTTGAGTTGTATCCTTCTTGCCACTCGAAATTGTCCATCAATGACCAATGAAAATACCCCGTAACATTTACTTTATCATCGCTGCAAAAACAAAGTGGAGAAAAACACAATAATCATTGTGAAAATAAAATAGTTTTTTTTTGTAAGAAATAAAACTCAAAAACATGCATGATTTGTTTTACTGACCAAATTGCTTCGTGCAAGCTCAAGAGATGCCTCTGTATATAGTATCTTCTGTGCTCATCTGAGAGCGCCATTACAAGACTTGTGTCTTGTTCCCCTAGATCCTCTCCATATCCTTAAATCAAACATATACAACTCAATATATATATATTAGGGGAACGTTTTGAGATTTAATTTAGGTGAAAGACGTTTCTCTTACCATTCTCGGTGATCATGATTTCAGGATTTCCATATTTATCCTTAATATATTTCAGTAGGCTCCTCAAACCTTTTGCGTAGACTTCCACTTTCGCAACATCAGGCTTATAAAAAAAACCAAAATACATAATCAATTTTAATATTTTCATTTTAGTTACATCGTAAGTTACTAAAACTAAAATAACCATCATATATACCGTGGCAGCATAAGCATTGACTTTATCCACATACCTTGCTGAAAAAAGTGGAAAAATTTCGATAAAATTAATCAACTGAGAGTTAATGAAAATAGTCTAAATTTATTTCACAGTAAAATGAGACTTACGTTCCCAGTCCACGAGGGAATCACTTTGCCAACTTGGTTGCGAAGGATCCGGCTCTTCGTCGTGCAATGCAAATACCGAACTATAGTAATTGATTCCTACAAAATCAGCAGAATTTTTCAACTTCTCCTTCTGTGCCTCTGTGAATTCAGGCAGTCGATGTCCGACATGATCCTTCATT
>NC_025700.1:20497804-20511796 GCF_000633955.1 Camelina sativa | reverse complement strand
TCATATAAAAAAACTAACTTACTTTTATTTTCATTGCACACATAAACTATATATATATACTAAAGTGTTAGATTATTTATATATGAAACTAACAAAAATAGAAAGCCATTTATATTGTACTGATATTATTGAAAAACTACAATATAAATAAAATACTACTATCTCTATAGTGAAAACTAAAAAAAAACATTTCTCGACACGGTATACAACTAAAACATAGAAATTAGACACTACATAATATATTGATGCAAAGTACTGTATATTTACAAAATACAAAAATTAGTTACATATACATAGTTAATCTACCAAACAAAATACATTTTGTATTTTCTTAAAACAAATTTAGCCACGCCGTGTACTGCGGATGAATATGTAGTGTATATATAATAAGACTATTTTAAAAGACGTTTTTGAATTATATTATAATATTTTATCAGTTTTTATTGTATATACAAAAAATTATATTTCTTGGAAGATACCAAATTGAGGTTCTTGAACTCCAAACTTGTGATTATATATTTTAGAAAGTTTGTCGATGTTATGACGATTCGACCTAAACATAATTCGATCAAATTTTTACGATTTTATGGAACCTTGGTGGATACCTAAATGATCTCTTGGAATTGAACATACTAAATAGAGATCCATGAATTAAATTAAAACAATGAATATGAAGAGAAGTTGGGTTTACGGTATATATAATATATAATCCATGGCTTTCTTAATTACATCTTACAAGTGTCCTGATTTATTCTAGAAGATGCACGCTCAACATACAGAATACTAATTTCTTAAAGTGGTAATCCGTGAATTAATGGAGGATGATGATTCTCAGTTTCTCTCTCACTAACCAAAATTAAAGTTTGGTAGCTGATATATCCTTTAAAGATACTGACTGAGTCTTATCATGAAGTTCCAAGGCCCATATCTGAAGTCCGACTAACCCGGAGGTGAGCATGCTCTTCGATAAGAATTTCTTGCAAGGTTATCTCAGATGAAACACTCGGACTCAAACCCCAAGAAACAGAGAAATTAAAAAAACTTACAACTTATGAGTATCCAAATCCAAAGTTTACTTGTTTATATATCGACTTATCTTTTGCTTGAATATTGAAATGCATTAGACACTGTAAACAAAGAGTTTGTGAATATAATTTTCGTAGTCTATTTGTAGAGTAAAACTCTACAACTCATCATGCTCATCTTCGAACCCTTTCAGTCCATTGTGCTCATCTTCGAACCCTTCCAACCCATTGTGCTCATCTTCGAACCCTTTTAGTTCATTGTGCTCATCTTCGAACCCTTTCAGTTCATTGTGTTCATCTTCGAACCCTTTCAGTCCATCGTGGAGGAAACTCGAGTACCACTGGGCTGATAATTTTTCGTGGCGCGTCAAATTATTTTTGTAATCGGTATAGTATAGCCCAAATCTTGAGTTGTATCCTTCTTGCCACTCGAAATTGTCCATCAATGACCAATGAAAATACCCCGTAACATTTACTTTATCATCGCTGCAAAAACAAAGTGGAGAAAAACACAATAATCATTGTGAAAATAAAATAGTTTTTTTTTGTAAGAAATAAAACTCAAAAACATGCATGATTTGTTTTACTGACCAAATTGCTTCGTGCAAGCTCAAGAGATGCCTCTGTATATAGTATCTTCTGTGCTCATCTGAGAGCGCCATTACAAGACTTGTGTCTTGTTCCCCTAGATCCTCTCCATATCCTTAAATCAAACATATACAACTCAATATATATATATTAGGGGAACGTTTTGAGATTTAATTTAGGTGAAAGACGTTTCTCTTACCATTCTCGGTGATCATGATTTCAGGATTTCCATATTTATCCTTAATATATTTCAGTAGGCTCCTCAAACCTTTTGCGTAGACTTCCACTTTCGCAACATCAGGCTTATAAAAAAAACCAAAATACATAATCAATTTTAATATTTTCATTTTAGTTACATCGTAAGTTACTAAAACTAAAATAACCATCATATATACCGTGGCAGCATAAGCATTGACTTTATCCACATACCTTGCTGAAAAAAGTGGAAAAATTTCGATAAAATTAATCAACTGAGAGTTAATGAAAATAGTCTAAATTTATTTCACAGTAAAATGAGACTTACGTTCCCAGTCCACGAGGGAATCACTTTGCCAACTTGGTTGCGAAGGATCCGGCTCTTCGTCGTGCAATGCAAATACCGAACTATAGTAATTGATTCCTACAAAATCAGCAGAATTTTTCAACTTCTCCTTCTGTGCCTCTGTGAATTCAGGCAGTCGATGTCCGACATGATCCTTCATTGATCGTGGATAATCTCCATATGTGGTCGGATGCAAATGCCTGCGGAATCAGAATAGTATTTGCCACATATTTAACATTTTCATACTATATACACGTTAAAAAAAATTAATGGATTTTGTTACCATCCCAAGATGAAGTCGATCAGGCCGGTTACAGGAGGTTCATGCTCTTCGTCCGAGAGCTCATGTGCCTCAAACCAAGCTGGACTATGAGCAATCCCAATTTTTCCACCATTACACTATAAACAAATAGAAATAAATGTTTGTAAATACTCAGTTCATTAAATTACGTAAAATATTCACAGTAACTTTAGTGATGCTAGTTAGTTAATGTTTATATGGAAACCTTATCGCATTTCCTAAAGGCCTCAACGGCATCGGCATGTGCCAAGAGCATGTTATGACTGACGATATAAGCTTCGTATCCGGATTGTCCATCATGACACAACTCTCCATGTTCTTTGATGTACTTGGAACAACGGCCCGGTGCTTTTTTCCCAATGTCGTAGCCAGATCGACTGAACACCCATGGTTCGTTAAATGTGATCCAATGCTTCACTTTGTGTCCGTACTCTTGGAATGTGAAGTTTGCATATTCAGTAAAATCCTCTCTGCGTTTATATATATAAATAAAAGGTTCATCGTGTTTGAGTTGTAGACAAAAAAAAATCATCGTAAGTTGTTAATATTAGTAAAATCTTACATGATGCGGTCGCTTAAGAAACCACCGTATTCATCTTCTAAATCTTGAGGAGTGTCCCAGTGAAAAACGGTAACTAATGGTGTTATATCTGAATTTTGAAAATAATGTTAGAGCTAACGTTAGTATGTAATATAGAGTTTGTAAAGTTCAGAAAACTAGTTTATCGGAAAGAGAAAATTTTACCATTTTGGAGAAGCTCATCAATCAGGTCGTGGTAATACTGTACACCTGCTTTGCTTATTCCTTTCTCCATCCTACCATCTGTTAATTTTTTAAAAAATTTGGATGTTGTTGTTATTTGCTTCCTTGTATTATAATCAACACTAAACCATAATTTGTTGAGTTTTAACTTACGGGGAAAAATTCTGGGCCATGCAATTGAAAATCTAAAGCCATCAGTGTTCAGTCTTTTCATCAACTTGATATCTTCCTATTAAATATAATTTTTAAGTTAACTTAAGTTCGAGAGAGCTTCACAAACATATTTTCAGACTAGGGGTAATTAGACGACATAACTAATACCTTGTAACGATGGTAGAAATCGACAGCTACGTCGGCATTGTGATAATTACATCTATCTGAAAAATATAATTAAAAAAAAAAAAGATGACTGTTTAGTAATATTGACAAGTATTTTCATTAGTCAAAGTGAAATTTTTAGAAGAGAGGAAGAGAGAGAGTGAAAGAGACGTGGGAATTTCTTGGTGTATACGTCCCACATGCTTGGACCTCTACAACCTTCATTTACAGCTCCTTCAACCTTACCACATAAATCACTTTCAGAATTTTCATAACAAAATCAACTTTTCCAAATAATCACTTTATTTATTATCTAAAAGACCGTATCTATAGTCTAAATTCAAAAATTAATAATTCGAAAGTATATGTATGCTACCTGAAAAGCAGCAGTTGCGGTACCAAAAATGAAACCTTTAGGGAAATTGGCACGAGTAAAGTGTATATCGGTACTAGAGCAGGTATACTCATTGGCGGCGGTAAGTGAGCCGGTCAGACCAAGAAAAAGAACTAAACCTAGGAGAGGAAGTTTATGAAACATCCCCATTATTAGTGTAGATCTCTTAAGTACGTTGACAAATACGTTGGAAGGGATATTTGCTGTTATATATAGAGACAGACTAAAGAGACTTTAAGATACTGTGGATTGGTACATATTTATTTGTTCTTAAATTTGAAGTAAAATATAGGGAGATGTAAACCACGTGATTCACATACGTGACCGATAATGAATGGGAAATCGTGACATAAAAAGTGTGTGTTATGATTTATGAATACATAAATAGATAAATAGATTGTTTAATTCAATTCTGTTTCATTCGAACAAATTGTTACGTGAATAATATTTTCAGTGAACTTATTTGATTGATGAGAAACAAGAATTGTTTCTTTTTTAAACAAGAAAATATACAGAATGTAGTTTAAGTGGTATATTCAGATCAACAAAATAAAATGGTATATATAAACAATGCAATCCGTGTGAAAGAAGAAAAAACAAAGCTGCAGATTTATAGGAGGTTTATTATTCATGACTATACAAGATTAAGTGATTACCAAAACATGCAAATATTAATCCCACCACCTTTTGTATGTATACCACTCCCTAGTTTGTTGAGGGATATATAATTCCGATCACTGTATACGTAAAAATAATATCTACCCGCAGTTAATTTAAGAAAATACAAAGAGAAGTTTGAATTTAATGAACTAAGAAAATTAACGTTTAATTTTTTTTTTGGCTGAAATTTACATGTTCTTATAAGTTTCATAAGATATTATTTTTGTTTATGAAATGTTATTTTAAATGTAAAATCATTAATATTATCTTCTTTTCTTCTCCCTAGTGCTCAAGTCTCAACGTCCTCTTTTGCATTCAAAGTCTGCATAATTTTCAGAAAATGCTCATGAGTAGAATTGGAAGTACGGGTGTACTTGTACAATACTGCCGATAGATACCAACAAGGCAACAAATTTAGGCCGACTTTGTTTATTTCACCTTAGCCTGAAAATGTTAATTCTTTTTATAATCAAACACTATCAAATCGACAATTAGCCTTCTTTAGGATTTTTTTTAACGTCTTAATAGCTTTATTAATATGAATCAGAATACACAATATTATTAAGATTACAAATATAACCAAAGGTTTGTGTAACGAAAAAACGATAAAGCAAATTAAGCTCCGCTTTTTTAGGCAAAAACTTCATCGTCTTCGTCATTTCCGTCAATTTGGTGTGATTTTCTTTCTTGGGAATCATCTTTTTTTTACTGATGAAATACCGGTAACGTATTCAAAAATCATAGGCAACGATCCATCTGTTACATCGCAAAACTTTTCAATTGGTCGAAACTCTCCTGTATAAACCATCTTCTGATTCTCCTATTGGCCTTTAACTCCTCCTCAACATATTGCTTGTATGGTGGTTTACGTGCTGGTCGATGAGTTAAGATCAAATCCAAAAGGATTTGTATGTGTCTTAGGGACGCCCACAATAGATCATATTGACGCCCGAGAACAATCGCATAACTAACCGGAAAATTTTCGGCGAAATCGCCAGAGATAGGAACACAACGGTTGATTCAGATTCACTGGTAACGAGACATATATTCTCTCTCCGAACTTGGTTGCGTTTGGCTAACCGCTAAAACCACTTGAATCCAAATCAGGTCCAATAGACTCTGAATATGATCAGGCCAAACGACTTGTGCAATCACCATCACAACCGTCATTACAAGAAAGAGAAACGAAACTGCAAGTAGACATTGTCCTTGAACACATAAAGCGATCTTCAATTCAATCCATGTAACCATATTTGGAAAAGACGGAGTGGGAACCATCACGAACAAAGATTCAACCGTTTCAGATGTCGAGGAACTGTCGATCGTTGTAACCAAAGATATGCCATTATAAACTAACTAAATCTATATATAAGTGAAAAGACTATAGATGGAAAACCGACCGACGCCAGAAGAACCGACGTCGGCCGTAATCAATGGTTAAACAGAGAAGTTTGTTGGTAGTTGAAACGTTGGAGAAATCGCCTTTGGCGAGAGAGAACTAAAGTAACTATTCTTTCGTAATGTAATCAATGCCTTCTTTAGGATTTATTTGCTTGACTTAATTATATTTGAAAATAACTCGTTTGTTGTTGGATTATATAAAATGGAAAATACATATCACTGGATTATACATTCTATACGTTAAGAAAATCAAATAGATCGTCATGTATGATACTGATCTTCTATTACATATATTTAACGATGTGGTGACAACTAATATTAAAATAAAACATTGTAAGAAATGAGGAATTAGGCAAGGCCTTTCGCTATCTGATAGACAAGTGGTTTAGATATGACTTCGTAGGCTTTCTGGGAAGGGTGAGCGAAATCATAGAAGACGTGTTTATCAGGGTTGAAGCATGGTATTATTGCATTCGGCATACAACAACACGCTTTTCTCTCTTCTAAAAACCCTGCAAGTATGTATATACACATATATTGTTATAGATACAACATCATCTTGATCACCATGTAGATGTTAAGAGTTATGATTTCGATATAAATACAAAAAGAGAGAAAAAAAAAAACAAACATAAACTGCACACAGTATATAATACATTCTTTATAGTATCTTATCCTAGATGTGAAAGGTTACTATAATGAATTTTTTTTTTTTTTTGTATGAATACTATAATGAAATTTAGAATATGTTAGAAAAAGAATATCACCTTTTATTCTAATCTACATCAATAATATATGTAAACAGAAAATAAAAGGGAATGAACATTATGTTAGTTATGATTCGAAACCCTGTGATAGAAAAAAACAAATGATGCGGCTAGAAAAATGTGAGTCAAAACAATAATAACTATGAATGGGCGTTGTGCATTTGCATGGCATGGTATATGATATTGTTATCACTTGGTTACGTCATGGCTCATGCATATATGATATATTTATGGGGTGTGTATATACGTACCGTAGGCCTTAGGATGGTTGACAAGATCCATAAGTTTACCGTACATGTCGACGTAAACAAATTTTGCATCTTTAAAATCATATTCTACTGCGTAACTTATAAGACCTTTCTGCAATTTGCTGTTGAAGTCTTCTGTAACTTTATTCAAGAAGAAGTTACACCATCCGAATACCCCACCGAATACAGCTCGATGCAGAGGCAAACATCCCACTGGCATCACTCCCAACACCGCGAATTTTCTCGCCCCAAGATCATATAAATCCTTCACATATAGATTACATGCATCAACCAAAAGAGTGTGAACAGTTACATAGAATTCATATACTACTATAGATTAGTTTATATTTTATTTACTGTCTTACTTTTAGAAACTTTCTGGTCCAGCCAACCATTCTACTGGTGTATGTGTTTGGGGACTGTAGTCGCAAAAGAGCGGGAGCGACAAAGTACCCAAGATCGTTGTTTCCTTCAGAAATAAGAAACACTGCGTTTGAAACTATTTCTTTTACTTTTTTCTTACGTTTCACTATTTTTTTTAGTTCCTTCAAATAGTTTTTAAAATCTTTTACTTGGTCGCCTGCCGATAATACTCGCTGACCAAACCACCCACGGTCATCCAAAAAGAAATGAAAATAATTATTAGGTAACATTGGTTGAGTTATATAATAGTGTTTTTTATCGAAATAACACAAATAAATTCATCTTTTTCACCAGTGTTCTTGATGTAAGATCGTCGATTCCAGAACCACCAGATGCAAAACAAACGCCGGTTTTGAGGTCTTCAGAAGAAATGCGACGAATCTTGCTATAAGCTGGTACAAGTCTTTTGATCCCCAATCCTTCAGCTACAATAGAAGACTTACACCACGTGAGATCATTAGTATTCCTACTACATGGTTATATAATTGATATAACTTAAACCAATTTTTTTAAAAACGTTGTTAAACGTATGATGTTATACCAACTATATCGGTGAAAACTCTTCCATTTCCGAATCTACCCGTTGGAATTTTGTAGTCAAAATTCCAACCATATGGCCAGTAATTTCCCTTGAGCAAAGTAAGAAGAAAATTATTGTTGCCGGTATCTAATACTGAATCACCAAAAGCAAAAAGCGCAGTAAATGATGTATTTTTGTCAGCCGCCGATGAGAGAAATAAAATAGAAAATAATGCTAACACAAATATTTTTTCCCTAAACATATCGAAATAAGTTCAAACTTCTTCCGGACAGTTTTTAATGTATCATGTGTTTATACAGAAATCAAATGGTTTTTCTACTTATTTTTAGACGTCTACATCATTTTTGTCGTAGGAAGGCCAAATGCATGAGAGTACAGTACACACCAAATGAATGTTAGGATATTTTAATACTATATAGTAATTCCATATATATCTCTAATGAAAAAATACCACTTATTTGATTATGTATTACTCCCTCTGGTCTTTATATGTGCAAATTTAGTAAATTTTTACCACGAGACATCGATATTATTTCATACCTTTTGTAGACCATGTTTTTTTACGGTTTAAATATCATTTAAACCATGAACTTTCAAATTTTGGCCATTTAAACCATGAATTTTGTTATAGGTCATTTAAAACATCAACTTTTTGTTGATTAATTTTTTTAAACATGAAGTTTCGTTGACCAAGCCAAAAAGACATGCCGTTAAATCCGATAATTGACCTACTAACAGATGTTACTATGCCGTTAATCACTGGCAGTAACGACATCGTTTTAATGGAATTTTTAATTCGAAAAAATGTCATTTAAACCATGAACTTTTAAATATAGGTCATTTAAACCATGAACTTGTAAATGTATGTCATTTAAACCATGAACTTTTAAATTTATGTCATTTAAACCATAATACATTAAAAAGATGATCAATCCTTCAAACTCTAGTGTAGTGTCCTAAAACAAGATGATCAATCCTTCAAACTCTATTGTAGTGTCTTAATAAATGAAAAGACTCAAGACAAATACAAAAAGACACAAAATACATTATAAAGATGGAAAAAGAAGGATTAATTGATGTTCTTCTTTCTCCTTTTCAGGATCGCATCATGAGGAAAAGTCAAAGAAAGAAGAGAGAAACTAAACTAGGGTTAAACGGTTTAGCCGGTTAGGCTTATATAGTTTTGCGGTTTCTAATAAACAACCCAGTCGGTCCGAACCAAACCGAAATCCGATTATCCAAATCAATTGCGCCGAACGTTTAGGCTTTCTCTTTTCAGTTTTCTTCGATAACCAAAATTTTCAGGTTTTTTGGTTTTCACCGAACGCCCAGGACAAGTTCATGGTTTATATGACAGAAATTTGAAAGTTCATGGTTTAAATGACATATATTTATAAGTTCATGGTTTAAATGGCCTATATTTAAAAGTTCATGGTTTAAATGACATTTTCGAACTAAAACTTCCATTAAAACGACGTCGTTTTGTTAGTAACAGAGTGATTAACAACATAGTAACGTCTGTTAGTAGGTCAATTATCAGATTTAATGTTATGTCTTTTTTGGCTTGGTCAACGAAACTTCATGTTTTAAAAAGCTAATCAACAAAAGTTGATGTTTTAAATAGCCTACAACAAAGTTCATGGTTTAAATGGCCAAAATTTGAAAGTTCATGGTTTAAACGACATTTTCCCGTTTTTTTTATATATGATCACATATATCTGAGAATTGAAGCATATATATTTGGAAGTAACATTAGTAAAGAGCAAAGATCAAGAACTTTTATCTTACTTTAGTCCGGAATTGTCAAGTTTGTCATTTTCTTATTTAGTCTTTCTTGTTCTTTTGGTTCTAAAAGATTTAATTTTAAGGTTTAAGGTTACTCATACAAATGAAATTAAATCTGTACACAGGAATGGTTTAGACTCTAATATTACAGCACTACAACTTTTAAATGAGAAAAGATGTAGAAGACAGTGGTTGAGCATCATAATATTTACTCATTTAATCGTCGTGTCATAATATTGAAACCAGATAGTGAGAAGAGTTTAAAGTAGTTTGGGTAAGAGCTGTAGAGTTCAAAAAGCTTGGTTCTCATAGACCGATGGTCGCCAACTACTGAAAGCTTAAAAACCGAAGTATAGTGGAGTTGCTAACTTTTCTTATGAATTAATAGACTAGACCTTAAATGAGAAGAAGCTTAAGGAAGCTACAAGATGGCTTGGATATAGTAACTAGTCTTTGAATAGTTTGTACCCTTTGACTTATTTCTGAAATTTCTTCTACAAAAAGATGCATATAATGTTAAAAACAACATTTTTTATTGAATTAGTTTTACATTCATTCATTCAAAAAAAAAAAAGAAGAAGAAGAAGAAGCGTGACTAGCTGATGTTTTTGGCCGAAGAGGAGAATATAGTGTATCTCGAACATACATTGTAAGCAAGTTCCTGGTTATTTAAAACGGATTATATATACATTCTTTGTAACAAGAAAAACAGAAGTACATATATCGTCACGTCATATGTGATCATAGATATATTAATGATGGTGATTGTTAAGATGAATTACAGGAAATCAGACAATCTCTGTCCTGATATCCTCGACAAGCATTTTAGCAATTGTTTTTGATGCAGCATATTTTACACTTTTGTTGGGCTTCGGTGTTGAGTTTCTTGCCCAACAAGTTACGGTGGTTTCGGCTTTGGTGTTTACTTATTTTCCAATTAGGCTTTATGTTAGTTTTCTATTTCTTTATGGGAGAAGAATTTTCTCTTTGCTTTTAGGTTTCGTTTGTGTTAATCTACATCTCTATATATAGAGATCGTGGACTCCATTGTAGGACAACTTGTTTTGATTTTGATAAAAGAAAAAAAAACCAAAAAGAGGTAGTTTTAACTACCCAAAAGAGCTTGTCTTAGAGCCCTGCAAGGAGGACTTGCACAACCCTTGTTGAGATCGATTCCTGGAAGAGATCCCAACTCTATCTCTTTTCTTCCCCACGTTTTATCATGATCACCATCGTCTTCTCTCTTAGTACTCTGTTTTTCTCTTACTAAAACATAGCAACCCTCCACCTTTGCTCAACCTACGTCTTCTCCGTTTAAACACCGCTCCCTGTCTCTCTTGTTATAGCTTCCGCCCCTCATCAATTTTGTAGGCTTTCTCGGAGGGATGAGCAAAGTCATAGAAGACATATTTATTTGAGTTGGAGCATGGTAATATTGCCGTAATCATAGAACAACACCCATTCTTCTCATTGGTAAACCCTGCAACCACAGAAGTACTACTAGGACCAGTCATGAGCTTTCAAATGTCTAAAGCAACACTATAAAAAACTGGTTCCTTTTGTCTGAGATTTAGCTGATAACTGTTGTTGAATAACTTACCTAATCGATCGTTTATATTAATGTTGTCATAGTGTTACTTTTTTTTTTTGTGGTCAACATGTTTTCATAGTGTTACTATTAGTATTTTAATTCAAATTCATATTGTATAGGAAAATGACTAATATGTAGAAATAATAATATGTATTTACGTACCGTATTTCCTATGATTGTTGATAACATCCATAAGAGAGTTGTACATGTCGACATAGACAAACTTGGCACCACTAAAACCCGATTCTCTTCCCCAACTTTTAATTCCGCTTTTTAACTTTTTGTTGTAATCTTCCGCAATTTGATTCGCCAAGAAGTTACTCCACACGAAGAACATACCAAAAATTACTCTAGGCAAACATCCCAATAGTATCACTCCCATTACCGCGAATTTTCTCGCTCCTTGATCATATTAATCCTTCATACATTGTAACATAGAGATCATATTAATCCTTCATACATTGTAACATAGAGGGTGTCTAACCCATGACCTCATTTTTAATATGGTGCATTCCTACCATTATGCCACTTTAACTTTAAGAATTAATATATAAACTAAACTATTTATAATTTCATATGGTGCACATGCACCACCCTTGAATAAGGTGGATCCGCCCCTGGTTTGGATACTCGATGAATAGGATTTCATTTTTTTCAGTCTTACTTTTATAAAACTTTTTGTTCCAACCAACTAATTTCATATTTGGAGTCATTAATCGCATACCAGCATCATGAATCGCATATGTGATTCCAATATCATTATTTCCTTCAGAAACAAGAATCACTGCGTTTGCGACTATTTCCTTTGCTTTTGACTTGCCTACTACACCCTTCAGCTTCCTTATGTAGCCTTTGAAATCTTTTACTTCGTTAGCCGGCGATAAAACTCTCTGACCAGACAAACACCCGAGAAATTAGTTAAGATATATAACACAACTCTTAACCGATATAACAAGTTCAACATTAATGGTTTTACCAGTAAATTTGATGTAACAGGATCGACTCCTGCCCCACCTGATCCGAATGAAACACCAGTTTTAAGGTCGCTTGGTTTAATGTACAACTTACGGTACGCTGGTAATATTCTTTTGATCCCCAAACTTCCAGCTGCAATTTTTATTTTAAAACAAACTTCACTATATGAAAACATATATATTATATAGTTTTATGTTTAGTCAAACACTTTGATACAAATGAGATAATACAAAGAAGCACCATGAAGGTAATAGCATACCAACTATATCAGAGAACACCGTACCCTTCCATTTCCAAATCTTCCCGTTGGTTTTTTGGAGTCGAAGTTCCATCCATATGGCCAGTAAATTCCTTTCATCAGAGTCAAGAGGTTATTGTTATTACCGGTATCGACCATCGAATATCCAAAAGCCAAAAGCGCAGGAAATGATCCGCTCGGGACAGCTTCTATTGATAAGATATAAGTAGATATTAATAATGCTAACACCAACATTTTTTTCTAAACATGCAGAACCTTAAGTTCATAACTTTTTTTTTTCTTTTCCTGAGAGTGTTTAGTTTCTCTTATGTTTTATAAAGATTTTTTTTTTTGGGGGCAAAATATAAAGAAACCTGTTGATGTCTTTCGTAAGTATATTTAGACGTCTAGTTTTTGTTTGTCCAAGGAAGCCAAAAAGTGTGAGTGCAGCACACAGAATAAATGTTAGCATGCTTCACCTTTTAAGAAGATTCTTTTTTTTTTTTCTTATTTTTTTTTTAGTTGTATACATATTAAAGTATATATTTTTCAAATCGGACATATTTTCTGAAAATATATTGTTTCGAAATAAATAGTTGTCCAACTTAATTATCAAAAAAAAAAAAAAAAATTGTCCAACCTAGAAANTTTTTTTTTTTTTTTTTTTTTTTTTTTTAGCTGTATACATATTAAAGAATTTGTTTTTCAAATCGGACATATTTTCTGAAAATATATTGTTTCGCAATAAATAGTTGTCCAACCTAATTATCAAAAAAATATATATATATATAGTTGTCCAACCTAGAAATAATACGTTGTGCAAGAAAAAAAAGGGGTTAATGGTGAAGTTGATACTTAGCTTTTAATCCGTACAGTTTTAGCTATAATATAATCATCAAAATCATGACTTATACAGTATTTAAAAAAATCTGGATTTTCATTCAGTAATGTCCGAAAGTGTTTATTTTGTCATTTTCTTACTTGGCTGATGTCAACTATATTTGTTAGGGAATTGTTATTAGATACGTTCTTGAATATATGTCGTAAAAAAAGAAAAAAGCTCTTCAGTATACATTTGTAAGCAAACGCCTTTGTTGTTCTGGGATTTTATGAAATAAATAAGGGATACATAATACATTTTTTCTTTAAACTGGATTATACATTGGTTTATGTAAAAACTGAAAGATCGCCCATGCATGTATGATTTTTGTCTTCTCATATATGTATATTATTAACGATGGCTGTTATTAAGATTAAAATAAAGCATTGCAAAAGGAATCAGGCAAGGCCATTCTTGATATCCGCGACAAGCTTTTTAGAAATAATTTTGTAGGATTTCTCGGAGGGATGAACAAAGTCATAGAAGACGTATTTATCTGGGTTGGGGCATGGTACTATTGACGAAATCATACAACAACACCCTTTCTTCTCAT
>NC_025700.1:20474979-20496926 GCF_000633955.1 Camelina sativa | reverse complement strand
CAAACCCCGATTCTCGTCATAGGCAAGCATCCCAACGGTATCACTCCCATCACCGCGAATTTCCTCGCTCCTTGATCATATAAATCCTTCAATACATACACATAAAACCAAATACTTCGTGTTAGTATATGTAGATTGACGATTGGTAAGAAAATTTAATTATATATTTTTCGTACTTTCATAAACTGTTTATTCCAGCCAGCTAGTTTAGTGGTGTATCTACCGGCAGTCATTCCTCGCATAATAGCAGATCGAGTCGTAAAATATGAGATTCCAATATCATTATTTCCTTGAGAAACAAGAATCACTGCGTTTGCAACTATGTCTTTTGCTCTTGAAGAACCTGCCGTGGCCTTTAGCTTCCTTATGTACCCTTTGAAATCGTTTACTTGATCCTTTGGCTTCAAAACTCTCTGACCAAGCCACCATCCAAAAATATATATATTTAGTTGATTAAGATATATAACATTTTAAACAGATATAAAAGTTCATAATTTCTTTTTTTTTCACCATCAGTCTGGATGTAACAGGGTCGACTCCTGCACCACCTGATGCGAAACAAACACCGGTTTTAAGCTCGCTTGGAGGAACGAACAACTTACGATAAGCTGGTAGTACTTTTTTGATCCCCAAACCTTCGGCTGTAATAACAATTAATGATAAATTTACTATATCAAAATGATATTATCCATACCATATGATTACCGTAGCATTTTATTAGACTGTGATATTTTACCAATAATATCGGAGAAAACTCTTCCATTTCCAAATCTTCCTGTGGGGATTCTCATGGTCCAACTCTTCCCATATGGCCAGATATTTCCTTTCATAAAAGTCAGTAGGAAATTGTTGTTACCGGTATCGAGTATTGAATCTCCAAAAGCCAAAAGCGCAGGAAATGATCCTCTAGCATCCGTTGACAGGAAATAAATGGAAAATAATGCTAACGCTAATGCTTTTTTTCTACACATAGCTAATCTTAAGTCCATATTTTTTTTCTTTCTACGACAGTGTTTTAGATTCTCTTATATATGTTTTTACATATAGAGAATTCACATTCTAAGCTCATGTCAGTAGTACATATACAATTTGTTTTCTAAGTCTTTTTAGACGTCTAGTCCTTGTTGTCTAAGGAAGCCAAAAATGCATGAAAGTGGTGAGAACACACTGGATGAATGTCTGCATGTATTATGAAGATAATAATTTCATATATCTGATGACATAAATACCACACAAAAAAAAGAACTATTTGTAAATATATTGACTTTAATTAAATTAAAATTAATGATGTATACAGTCAGATGTTTTTGTCATGTAGACTCTTATTCCTCCCTATGTATTGGAAGAGGATCTAACTATTAGAATGATAAATTTTGAAGTAAAACAACAATAGATATTTATTATATTTAGATCGAGTACAATTTTCAAATGATACAAACAAGATATGATAAAATACAACCAATCATTACGCCGTGAAAATAGTTTTAAATTCAGACGAACTGATCAATAAATTTGTTAATCAACAATGAGACTAACACTTTGTAAGTATGCTCGGTAGGATGATAACTGTCCCAAAACACATGACTAGACACGTCGGGACATACAGAAGATGTGATTTTATTGCACAACACAGCAACTTCTATGGCTCCCGTCCCGCAGCATCCTTTATTAGCCACTTTAAACCCTACAATAACCCAGATCGTAACTTTCAAAGATATTACCTATTTATATTCAAGTACAACGACTAGTACATGCATGAAAATTAAATGAATAAAATGTTTTAAGTATTACCGTAATTTGCAGGATTCTGGATGATGTCCAAAAGAGGATCATAGATATTAATGTAGATCGGTTTGATACCCGGTAGAGTTTTACGCAACATATCTAGTTTTGGGGAAAGCTTTGAGTTGAAAAGCTTTGCTGCTTCGTTGTAAGTGTCAGCACAATCTCTCAAAATACCTCCTCCTAAGGTTCTCTGGGATGGTACACACCCAATTGGTGGTGCACTAAATACAGCCAGCCTTCTCACTCCATATCCATATAGTTTCTGTCAATTTCATTCCATAATAATCATTATATTTCTAGAATTTCATTTATTTCTCTGACTCATATTTTTATATAAATATAATTTTGGTAGATAGCCATCTATATTTAAAATGTTTTTTCTTATTTATATATATAATGTTGTTACAATATACTAATGTAGAAAGACTATATTAAAACTTAAAAAGTAGTATTAGGCTTTATTCAAAGATTTGAGAGAAGCTTACAGTCACAAAAGCTGAGGCAGAGTCAGACATAAGAGTGGTATAGGAATCGACGTCGTATTGCGGTCTTGCACGAAGAGTATAGTATGTATTGGCTATGTCGTCGCTCCCTGCGACCACCAAGAATAAGCTGTTGGCTATTATGAAGTCTTTTCTTTTTTCCCCAACTATATTCTTCACTTTCTCTATGTACTCCTCGAAATAAGTTAATTGCTCTTCTAATGATATTACTGTCTAATACCATCAACAAATGAAACCAACAAGTTAAGATAATTATTAAATCAAATGATACAAAATACCATGATCGATATGTTACATAGTCTTACCACGAGTTTAGGTGTTATAGGATCATAACCAGAACCTCCTGACGCAAATGATACACCGGTTAAAAGATCTTTGGGGTTTAGCTTCGAATCGAAATATGCTGGTACATTTAATTTTATTCCCAATTCTTCGGCTGCGTACAGAGCATGAAATATAAATTACGTTATTTAAGAAAAGAAAAAAAAATTGGTTTTTAATGATATTTTTGGTAATAATCATATAATTGTAGAAAAAAGCCTAATAAATTGTATACGCATAATTATTTGAGACAATAATGTTACGAGACTTATTTTTAACTACTACTAGTTCTATAAGGGAAAAGAAAACAAATGATTGCTCAAATTTATTTTGCCGTAGTCATTACTTGTGTCCTAGTAATTAATGGTCGTTACTCCTTTATATATAAATGCGTGAAAATCTAATTTTACATTGACTATTCGCTTTACGTACTGAAGCTAAGAAATAAGAGTAAAGAGAATGGACCTAGCAAATCGACGGGGACTCGTCCGTCACAGAACCTCCCTGTTGCAACTCCACCTTGGAAATTGATACCGTAAGGTTGAAAATCGCACTTAACTACGGTTTTGACATAGTTGTTCATTCCGGTGTCGACGATGGAGTCTCCGAAAGCTATTACGGCCGGAATAATCAGGTTTGGTTGCAGCTTCACGGCGGCAATCGTGTCAGTGAGAATGAGAACAGACAACAAACATAGTTTCCATGAAGACCAGCTTGTATTGCCTTTCATGTTGCTATAATGTAATGTAGAAATATGAATAAGATTTTCTTTTTATAACAATGCGTTTGCTTCCAAGTTCCAAGTTTTACAACATAACAAGGAGAAACACACGATACTCTTAATCAACTTTTCTTCTATCCTATCACACTTATTTATATATATAGACAAAGACACATTTCGACATAGAAACTATATTTATATATTTGTAATGTATATATATGCGCAATGCATATTACGTCGTCGTGGATATATTGTGGACCGTAGACTAAGACAAGAGCGAATTAATTGCTTGAAACGTTTTGAGATATAGATTAGATTTTTACTTCTTATAATTGGAAGGGAGGAGTTAAAAAAAAAATATGCACTTTTTGATAATATTCCTTGAGAAAGCTGAGATAGTGTACACTCTCTTCATTTTTTAAAATGAGAAATGTACTAACCTCAACCATAATTGTCTTTTTTGGCATATATATTTTAGCTGCCTTTAACAACATACAACTATTAGTGCGTCTAGATCGAAACACGTATAGTCAGCAGAATGTGACAGGCAGAGTATGACAGACAAAATAGATTAAGTGCGAATGTGTTAACGCTAATTAAACATAAATGTTAAAATTTCAAGATATCTTAATCTCTCACTCTAGATTCTAAAAACACCTACGTAGTATATATATCCATATTATCATGCGGTTAGTCAACTTTTTTCTTCATATCGACCAATTTTGACAAGTGTTTGGAAATTTAATGAAGGCATGCATCAGATTGGTGTTACAAGTAAATTTGATTATTTCTTCGGTGAAACATGTTTATCTACCTATCATCGTTCGACCATCACAGCAATCTCTGCACGAGTAAGTTTAACTTCGGCTTTTATCAAATATTAAAAAACTATATAGTATTACATAATTTTTTTGAAAAAATGTCTCTTTTCTAATATCATTTCTCAAAAATATATATTATATATATATATATATCAATTATAAAATATAATGATAGATACTTGTAATATGATATATATATATATATATATGTTCTCTTATTTCTTTTCATTTTTATTTTATTTTACACTGTTTTCATATGACAGTTATGCTACGCTTGAAATATGATAATAATAATAATTCTAATTAATTTAAGTAAGAATCTCATGTTGATATTTGAGCATGTGATGTAAACTGTTACCAAACTACAACCTTGTAGGTCATCGTAATTAATAGGACAACGAAGATTTCTAGAGCCCAACAGGCTCAGAATATATTTGTTGGTATTGTTTTTAGTTTATTTCATAACGTATCATATTTATTTGGGTAAAAAAACATATCTAGTCTTATTTTAGAATCCTTTAATAATAGACATAAGAATCATGTGATAAGTACGAATTAGAAAGAAAAAAAAATATGAACAAAGACATACGTAGCTAGGGACTGCAGGGTAGATGTAGATCACAAGCAATAGGTGATACTAATATTTCCACTTAACTGAGTGTGAAGAAGGTAACTTTCCATATATATACACGTGAAAAAGGTACAAAAGAGACTTTACGAAGAAAATAATTGGGGCTATCAGAAAATATAGCAAAGGTAAAAAAAAATGTTTGTATATTCCTGGAGAAGCTTGCTGTTAATGCTACCTACATAACAATGGTCCAAGTCTAATAATTATAGAATATATATAGTAAGCCAGAGCGCGCAAATATCCGAAAAATAATGCTAATTAATTAAGACTAAGATATATCAACAAGGCTACTAAAATGTGGAATTTAATATAGTGATTTACACAACCATATTATCGCCCAACCACCACTATCTAACCTAACTATGTTTCTATAAACATGTGCAAACAAAACAAAAATTTATAAAAATGTTGAAATAATTTAGGTTATCCCGTTTTATATTGCTTTACAAATTTTAAATGAATACATATTAGCTTTATTTGTAGACAAGACAACTGCAAACTTAAAATTCTTCTTTTACAATGAAATCTAGGTAAAAAAGTTAAGTCATTATAGTTATATCAGAAGAGAAAATGTTGTGATGATCAAATACTATTCCCTTTTGTATAATCAGTACGGAAATATTACAAAACGAGAAAGAATTATGATATAACTACGATATTTAGCTTGGCTAGAGTGTAATTGTAGATTTAGCTTGGTTTTGCTGGATTGATTGCACTTGAGTCATCGTATACTATTATATAGTTTATATATACTCTAATAGTATTCATATATATCGTAGAAGATAGACCCTGTACTTTCGTGGTTGTATTCATATATAGTAATAACTCGACAGCGACAAATTTAAGTAATGACCAACTAACTAGCTGATCCATGAACGAAGAAAAAAGAAAGAAAAAAAAAAGTATATTGAAGGCGTTTTGATTTTGAATGCGATTTGATAACCATACATTATTGTGAAATTAAATATGATCATTAAATAGTGGGTCCAATATGCTAAAGATATCAAACTACTCACAGAAATAATAGGTCAATTTTTTTGTATCTTATCCAACGTGGTAGATAATTAGAGTGAGAACTACTTACTGTTTACAGCCAATTGTTTAGAAAATCAAAGAATTATAGGCCGAGCAAGCCAGTCGTGGCAACTGGCAACAAATGATGCATAGCCTAGACTAGATAAGGTGTCTTTAATTTGTGGTCTAAACTCTAAAGATAGAGAGTCCGCTTTAAATGTTTTGAGCTACGTGTTAAGAATAATGTAGCTCTTGCTATCATTTTTATTTAATGTTCTTTTTTATCTTTTTTATTTTATTTTTATTGGGCTAAGCTTACAATTTTTCTTATGTAAAATAACAATTGAATCGGCTTATATACAAATTTTAATCAATATCACAAATTAGCTCTGTCGAGACAATATCGATTTTTCTCCAACACCTTGAATAGGCTCATCCGTTATTGGACTTCTTCTTCTTGTTTCTCGATGAGTAGGATCTCGGTTGTAGGCCTCTCTTTCAACTTTCAACCTCCGAGTTTAATTTATTTTTTTTGGTTGACTAGGTTATTGCTTTTGATAATTGTGGAATATGGTGGGTAATTTTTTTTTTTTTTTTTTAAATTTTGGTATGTATAGTATCAATAACCATTGTAAAATCATCTTAATAGTCTAGACCTAAGGATGGTCATGAATCGAAATAGCTCCAAATTTTCCTTTACTTTTATCATTGCATGAAATTGGCAACACAAAAGAGATGGCGTTGGAAAAATATTTGGAGATCACGTCTACTAAGGTAAACATAAAAAGACATGTCAAATCAGTAAAACAAGTAGTGGCGATCGAGATCATATACATCTCTCAACATATTTTGTTGCCATAATTCTGTAAGTCTTCTCAGTCGGATGAAAACTATCCCAAAACACATATTCATCTCTATTTGGACATACGTCAGCTGCAAAGTTGCATAAAACAGCAACTTCAATGTGCCCAGTTCCACAACATCCTCTATCGACCACCTTAAATCCTGTTACAAACATACAATTTCATTAACATTTTGATGAAAATAGAAATGTTGGAAATTGTTCACAGTACGTAATACCAACGATTACCATATTGTTGAGGGTCTAGTATGATATCAAGAAGAGAACCATATATATCAACGTAGATTATTGTTTTCTCCCCTAAAGTTTTTGACAAAGAATCCAAATTTGCAGCGAACTTAGCATTGTAGAGCTTTGTTGCATCATTGAACCTAACAACACAATCTCTCGTTGGTCCCCCTGCTAAATTTCTCTGTGATGGGACACATCCTAGTGGTGGTACACCAAATACTTGTATTCTTCTCGCTCCATATTCATGTAATTTCTGTGAGTACCACATCATTAAAAGACAAAAAAAAATTAAGGAAAAAACAAAGAGTTAAAAAGAAATTCTCTTCGCTCCATGAATTATTGTACCATATCAAATGATTAGCTAAATAAACAATGTATAGTTAACTAAATATTGTTCATACGTACTAGAGCAAAAGATCGAGCGTTGTCGGCCATAAGAGTGGTAAAGGAAGAGACGTCACATTTATGTTGAACAGAAGGAAGACCAAAGTAGGTGTTGGTTATATCATTACTGCCGCATATAACCATGATCAAACTGTTTTGAATTATGAAATTTGTCCTTTCTTCCCCAACCATTTTCTTTAACTTCTCTAGGTACTCTTCAAATAATTCCAGTTGTTGCGGTAAAGCTATTCCTCCCTTTAAAAACAAGATTAACTAGCATTAAAAAAAAAACAATCACGTTTGTTTTTATAGAGAAAATGTAAGATTTTAAATGTTTGATTAATTACCGATAATTGGGTGGTGAAACGAACGTAACCAGCACCACCAGACGCAAATGTTACGCCGGTTAAGAGATCTTCTGGTTTCAAATTTGGATTTCGGTAGGCCGGTATAGTTGGTTTAATTCCGAAATTTTCCGCTATGATCACAAGCGAGATAATAATTATTATTACCAGTTATATTATAGCTTTATATCATGAAAACATATTCGCCCTAAATCACTTTCATGTTTCGTTTTTTTTTTCAGTTTTTGTACAATTCAAGAAAATGACACATACTTGAAAACTAAAAAAAAAAAAAAAAGAGAAAAGATATATAGATCACATGTTTAGATGTCCTAGACTGATCTTAGTTAATGCGTCTAATATAATCAGCCATTCACATCGTCATTAAATAGTGATGGTACCATTCTTCAAGTTTCTTTGTACTACAAAATCTAGTCACTCCGTGAGATATATTCAGTACGATGTACGATACAATAAATAGGAACTGGAAGAAAGAAAAAATGAAAGGCTTTACAAGTTTTAACTTATAAGTTATAAGATACAAATTCATGAATAACAATGTTTATTTCATGAGAAAATGTGGAAAATATAATTTAAAATCAGTTGCATTGTTGCATCAACAGAAAGAAAAGTGAAACTTACCTATAAAATCAGTCGCAACCTTGCCGTTGGAAAATCTTCCGGTAGGAACGCCACCGTCAAAATCGATGCCGTAAGGAGGATAATTGCATCTAGCCAATATCATTATTATTTCCGGCATCAACAATAGAATCCCCGAACACTAAGATAGCCGGAATCGTTTCGTTTGAGGGCAGCTTCACCAAAGCGTGTGTGGCCGTCTTGCACAACAACACGAGGAAGAGAACACACCAAAATACACTCGAGGGAGAAAAAGTAACGTGATGGTCAATCATACTGTGTCGTTTCATTGTTGCTCTTTGTGTTGCAACAGATCTTGTTTTAGTTTGGAAGCTTTTGGAGTGATGACTGATGAGTCAAGCTTGGATCGGCATGTATATGTCTTAAACAGATGAGGACTTTTGGGTTCAAAATGGCTAATAGCCTAGTCTAGAACATTTAAAGTTGAACTAGAGTAGCATACTACTTCGTGATACGTAACGTAACCCTTAAAAAACGATAATAAATTTTGGATATATACTGAAACTACTAGATTTTTCATTTTTATCGAAAAGGTAAAGGAAGGTAAAACCAGTTAAAAAGTTACCATTAATCTAGTCAGGCAGGATAGGAACCATTATTTAAAATAAAGGTGGTTTTTTTTTTCTCATTTGAATTCTCATTGGGCTTTAAGCCAAATCGGGGTTTTCTTATTGGGCTTTTTTTATTCGTGATTTTTTTTGTTTCTTTTCTGTTTTTTTTTCTGTTGGTGATTTAAAAAATTTATGTACAAACCAAATTAGAACAACAATGTTTCCAGCATGGTTTCTTATTTCCCTAGTATCTGAATCAATTGAATATATGTGATCTGAGTTTGGTTCTTCACTTGATTAAAACACAAATCAAATACATCTCTTGATTGAAATACAAATTGATTGTAACCATATAATTGAACGGATAGTGACCTCTTCGTAGTCGTACTAATGTTATCATGTAATGTATGACAATCTTGAGCTCATATCGACAGAAAGGAGTTCCAGCTTAATTAGATTTTTTTTTTTTTGTCATTTTCACTTTCCTAATCTGCTTTTTTTTGGGGTCATGTGTTTTATTTTTCAACGAAGAAAAAGCATTAGCTATTTTTGGGCCTGTGTTAATCAGATTTTATTAGGCCTGTGTTAATCAGATTTTATTCGGCCTTATGTTTATTTTTTTGTATCAACCTTGGGCCTTTTATTTGTTTTGACCTTTGGTTTTTCTGTTTTTTTTTTTGTTTTTGTTTTTTTTTAATTTATTTATGGTATTTTAATTTTTGCAATAAGTTTGAGTGACTCTGTGACATTCGAGGACTATAATGAAATCTTTATTGGTTGGTACTATTATTCCAGAAAATGGAAAAAGAACAAAATAGCCGAGTTTCCTAGCAAAATTATAATCATACAGAAATATACATGAATCTTGTATATATAACAATCAAATATCATATATGAGACAATTATAAAGCCTTGAGGAAGAGAAAGCTGACAAGAGTGTAATTTCTCTTCTAATTGGAATGATTATTCAATACTGTATCGACCATAATTAATGCGAATAGAAGATATATCGATTAGAAGAATCTGTCGAAATATTTATCAAAAAGTTTTGCAACTATAATTCTGTAAGCTTTTTCAGTGGGATGAAAACTGTCCCAAAACACATAATCAGATCTTATGGGACACACAGCAGCTGTATAGTTGTTGCAAAGCGCAGTAACTTCTATTAGGCCGGTTCCGCAACATCCTTTATCGCCCACCTTAAATCCTATAAGATTCATAAAAAAAATATATATATACAGTTTTGTTTAAATAATTTTTACAAAATATGTTGAATAATATATCGGTTAAATTAAATAACTAGAAAAACAAAATAATGAATGATTACCATATTGTTGAGGGCTTAAAATGAGATCAAGAAGAGGACTGTAGATGTCAATATAGATTATTGTCGGGTCTTGTAGAGTTGTTGACAAGGCATCAATATTTGCTGAGAGCTTAGAGTTGAAAAGTTTTGATGCATCATTAAACCTTGCAACACAATCTCTTGTAGGTCCTCCTGCTACGGTTCTCTGTGAAGGTACACATCCTATTGGTGGTGCACCAAATACAAGTATTCTTCTAGCTCCATATCCATAGAGTGTCTACTACCACATGAATAAATAGAAAAGATTTTCAAAAATAATTAAAAGCAAGGTTTAACTAATTATGACATCATACCTATTAACTACTAATCTTATTCGTGACATAAAACTATAGTGATATTATTACTAGCTAATTCTTTTACCTGAGCAAACGAGCGAGCGTTGTCGGCCATAAGAGCGGTGAAAGAAGCGACGGTGTAATGGAGCTGAACCGGAGGGAGAGCAAAGAAGTCGTTGGCGATATCGTTACTACCACATATAACAACGAACAAGCTATTCTTAATTATGAACTGTGTCCTCTCTTCTCCAACCATTGCCTTCAGTTTCGCTATATACTGTTCAAAATATTTCAATTGTTGCGGTAACGGTATACCTCCCTTAAAAAAAAAACATTATTTGTTTTTAACTTTTTTTTTAATATAGTAACTTCTTTAGATGCCCTAAATTAAATGAATAAGAATTCAAAATTAACTACCGCTAATTTGGTTGTCAAAGGAACGTAACCAGCACCACCAGAAGCAAATGTTACACCGGTCAAAAGATCTTCTGGTTTCAAATTCGGATCTCGATATGCCGGTATACTGGGTTTGATCCCTAACTCTTCTGCTGTTAGAACAAAAATATTATGAAAAAATTATATAATTGTTAGATTGCTACTTCTTTGGTTAATATTTAATTAAGGGAAATATATATAGTTATGAAACTGCAAGGTGGCAAACTTGGTGTTTTGACTTTATTGTAGACATCATTGTATAGAGTAAGAAAATCGAACTATTCACGGATTGCAAATCATTAGCCAAGTTATATGTATTATTTAACGAAGAAAACAAGTTGACAAGCAAACTAACCAACAATATCACCAGGGACTTTGCCATTGGAGAATCTTCCCGTAGCAACTCCACCGTCAAAATCAATGCCGTAGGGAGCATAATCGCATCTAGCTTCTGTTATCATGTCGTCGTTATTTCCAGCATCAACAATTGAATCCCCAAACACTATTACCGCCGGAACGGTCGTGTTTTCCGGGAGTTTCACTAAAGCATGTGTAGTTGTCGTAAATAAAAGCACGAGAAAGAAAGTACACCAAAATAGCATCGACGAAGAAACGAGACAAAAATAAGGAATGATGTGATGATGAACTGAACGAGGTCGTTCCATAGTTGCTATGACGTATTGATGTAGTGTGTTCGTGCGTAAAAACAAAACATATACTAAAAAAATCTTGCTTCTTTAAAAAGTTTGGGACGTTAACGACAGATAGAAATAGTCTTCTTCTCGTTTCCAATGCAGATATTTATATATATCCATGTCTAGGTGATGTGCTTGGTTTAGTTGTTGTCATTAAACATTAATGGCACATTGACATAATTTTTTGTCCACATGTTATCTAATATATCTAAGTATTTGATATGGGATCTAAATGGTAACATAGAAATCTAAAAAACATTCAGCAAATTTCTGCCAAATTCAGCAATTTTGCTAGATTATTTTGCCATATTTTGTCAAAAATCACAAAAAAAAAAAAAATTAGCTGAATTCAGCAGTAACCATTTTAAAAATGTGAAAATTCAGCCAGATTCAACAAATAAATATTAAAAATTTAAGTTAGATTCAGTAACTCAACCAGATTTCTCGTTACCATTTAAACCCATAGTTAAAACAACAGTTACTAATAATTAATAACGTACTTTCCAAACAAATGCAAAGAATGAATGAAGCCCTATCAATTTTGTTTCAAAGTTACATAATCATATATGAATAAATAAATCAGTATCCTAGGTTTTTCAAACACATAGGTTTAGTTGGACGTATATTACTGTCCACCCACTAACATTAATTATATATGTATATATATTAACCGATCTTAATTGTAAGGTAAAATTATAGTAATAAAAAAATGTTTTATTTATTCCAGGAACACTCTAAATGTTGCTTTAAAAGAATAAAAAATTGTACTTTAATCATATATATATTTATTATATTTTATTTGTAGTAACCAATAGAAAAATGACATCTGTTTATTTACTAAGAGAATCGATTCTTACCTGAGCAACTTAAATATCGATTTTTCTCCTATTTTTCTTCTCTTTTATTATTATATATTATTTTCTAAGCAATTTTCTTTCTGAGCAACTCCACTAATGATGCTTTAAAGGATANTAGCCTAGTCTAGAACATTTAAAGTTGAACTAGAGTAGCATACTACTTCGTGATACGTAACGTAACCCTTAAAAAACGATAATAAATTTTGGATATATACTGAAACTACTAGATTTTTCATTTTTATCGAAAAGGTAAAGGAAGGTAAAACCAGTTAAAAAGTTACCATTAATCTAGTCAGGCAGGATAGGAACCATTATTTAAAATAAAGGTGGTTTTTTTTTTCTCATTTGAATTCTCATTGGGCTTTAAGCCAAATCGGGGTTTTCTTATTGGGCTTTTTTTATTCGTGATTTTTTTTGTTTCTTTTCTGTTTTTTTTTCTGTTGGTGATTTAAAAAATTTATGTACAAACCAAATTAGAACAACAATGTTTCCAGCATGGTTTCTTATTTCCCTAGTATCTGAATCAATTGAATATATGTGATCTGAGTTTGGTTCTTCACTTGATTAAAACACAAATCAAATACATCTCTTGATTGAAATACAAATTGATTGTAACCATATAATTGAACGGATAGTGACCTCTTCGTAGTCGTACTAATGTTATCATGTAATGTATGACAATCTTGAGCTCATATCGACAGAAAGGAGTTCCAGCTTAATTAGATTTTTTTTTTTTTGTCATTTTCACTTTCCTAATCTGCTTTTTTTTGGGGTCATGTGTTTTATTTTTCAACGAAGAAAAAGCATTAGCTATTTTTGGGCCTGTGTTAATCAGATTTTATTAGGCCTGTGTTAATCAGATTTTATTCGGCCTTATGTTTATTTTTTTGTATCAACCTTGGGCCTTTTATTTGTTTTGACCTTTGGTTTTTCTGTTTTTTTTTTTGTTTTTGTTTTTTTTTAATTTATTTATGGTATTTTAATTTTTGCAATAAGTTTGAGTGACTCTGTGACATTCGAGGACTATAATGAAATCTTTATTGGTTGGTACTATTATTCCAGAAAATGGAAAAAGAACAAAATAGCCGAGTTTCCTAGCAAAATTATAATCATACAGAAATATACATGAATCTTGTATATATAACAATCAAATATCATATATGAGACAATTATAAAGCCTTGAGGAAGAGAAAGCTGACAAGAGTGTAATTTCTCTTCTAATTGGAATGATTATTCAATACTGTATCGACCATAATTAATGCGAATAGAAGATATATCGATTAGAAGAATCTGTCGAAATATTTATCAAAAAGTTTTGCAACTATAATTCTGTAAGCTTTTTCAGTGGGATGAAAACTGTCCCAAAACACATAATCAGATCTTATGGGACACACAGCAGCTGTATAGTTGTTGCAAAGCGCAGTAACTTCTATTAGGCCGGTTCCGCAACATCCTTTATCGCCCACCTTAAATCCTATAAGATTCATAAAAAAAATATATATATACAGTTTTGTTTAAATAATTTTTACAAAATATGTTGAATAATATATCGGTTAAATTAAATAACTAGAAAAACAAAATAATGAATGATTACCATATTGTTGAGGGCTTAAAATGAGATCAAGAAGAGGACTGTAGATGTCAATATAGATTATTGTCGGGTCTTGTAGAGTTGTTGACAAGGCATCAATATTTGCTGAGAGCTTAGAGTTGAAAAGTTTTGATGCATCATTAAACCTTGCAACACAATCTCTTGTAGGTCCTCCTGCTACGGTTCTCTGTGAAGGTACACATCCTATTGGTGGTGCACCAAATACAAGTATTCTTCTAGCTCCATATCCATAGAGTGTCTACTACCACATGAATAAATAGAAAAGATTTTCAAAAATAATTAAAAGCAAGGTTTAACTAATTATGACATCATACCTATTAACTACTAATCTTATTCGTGACATAAAACTATAGTGATATTATTACTAGCTAATTCTTTTACCTGAGCAAACGAGCGAGCGTTGTCGGCCATAAGAGCGGTGAAAGAAGCGACGGTGTAATGGAGCTGAACCGGAGGGAGAGCAAAGAAGTCGTTGGCGATATCGTTACTACCACATATAACAACGAACAAGCTATTCTTAATTATGAACTGTGTCCTCTCTTCTCCAACCATTGCCTTCAGTTTCGCTATATACTGTTCAAAATATTTCAATTGTTGCGGTAACGGTATACCTCCCTTAAAAAAAAAACATTATTTGTTTTTAACTTTTTTTTTAATATAGTAACTTCTTTAGATGCCCTAAATTAAATGAATAAGAATTCAAAATTAACTACCGCTAATTTGGTTGTCAAAGGAACGTAACCAGCACCACCAGAAGCAAATGTTACACCGGTCAAAAGATCTTCTGGTTTCAAATTCGGATCTCGATATGCCGGTATACTGGGTTTGATCCCTAACTCTTCTGCTGTTAGAACAAAAATATTATGAAAAAATTATATAATTGTTAGATTGCTACTTCTTTGGTTAATATTTAATTAAGGGAAATATATATAGTTATGAAACTGCAAGGTGGCAAACTTGGTGTTTTGACTTTATTGTAGACATCATTGTATAGAGTAAGAAAATCGAACTATTCACGGATTGCAAATCATTAGCCAAGTTATATGTATTATTTAACGAAGAAAACAAGTTGACAAGCAAACTAACCAACAATATCACCAGGGACTTTGCCATTGGAGAATCTTCCCGTAGCAACTCCACCGTCAAAATCAATGCCGTAGGGAGCATAATCGCATCTAGCTTCTGTTATCATGTCGTCGTTATTTCCAGCATCAACAATTGAATCCCCAAACACTATTACCGCCGGAACGGTCGTGTTTTCCGGGAGTTTCACTAAAGCATGTGTAGTTGTCGTAAATAAAAGCACGAGAAAGAAAGTACACCAAAATAGCATCGACGAAGAAACGAGACAAAAATAAGGAATGATGTGATGATGAACTGAACGAGGTCGTTCCATAGTTGCTATGACGTATTGATGTAGTGTGTTCGTGCGTAAAAACAAAACATATACTAAAAAAATCTTGCTTCTTTAAAAAGTTTGGGACGTTAACGACAGATAGAAATAGTCTTCTTCTCGTTTCCAATGCAGATATTTATATATATCCATGTCTAGGTGATGTGCTTGGTTTAGTTGTTGTCATTAAACATTAATGGCACATTGACATAATTTTTTGTCCACATGTTATCTAATATATCTAAGTATTTGATATGGGATCTAAATGGTAACATAGAAATCTAAAAAACATTCAGCAAATTTCAGCCAAATTCAGCAATTTTGCTAGATTATTTTGCCATATTTTGTCAAAAATCACAAAAAAAAAAAAAATTAGCTGAATTCAGCAGTAACCATTTTAAAAATGTGAAAATTCAGCCAGATTCAACAAATAAATATTAAAAATTTAAGTTAGATTCAGTAACTCAACCAGATTTCTCGTTACCATTTAAACCCATAGTTAAAACAACAGTTACTAATAATTAATAACGTACTTTCCAAACAAATGCAAAGAATGAATGAAGCCCTATCAATTTTGTTTCAAAGTTACATAATCATATATGAATAAATAAATCAGTATCCTAGGTTTTTCAAACACATAGGTTTAGTTGGACGTATATTACTGTCCACCCACTAACATTAATTATATATGTATATATATTAACCGATCTTAATTGTAAGGTAAAATTATAGTAATAAAAAAATGTTTTATTTATTCCAGGAACACTCTAAATGTTGCTTTAAAAGAATAAAAAATTGTACTTTAATCATATATATATTTATTATATTTTATTTGTAGTAACCAATAGAAAAATGACATCTGTTTATTTACTAAGAGAATCGATTCTTACCTGAGCAACTTAAATATCGATTTTTCTCCTATTTTTCTTCTCTTTTATTATTATATATTATTTTCTAAGCAATTTTCTTTCTGAGCAACTCCACTAATGATGCTTTAAAGGATATTGCTAGCTAGTAACCATTTCTTAGAGTTAAGATTGTCCTTCCGAAAGCTTATCAATCACATGGAGTATTAGGACTATATTATATACGATTGTCCTTCATTCAATGTTAGTTAAGATTATAGTAATCAACACACAAATAATTGTTCACTTGCTATTTATTCAAACACATGGACGTTAATTAAGAAATTATATACTAGTAAAATGAATAAAATTTTTGTTTTTCCTAGAAAGGAAAGTTGTTACGAATTGGCAATATAGTAAAGCATAACAAACGTCACGTACTGCCTGTTTAGAGTTTTTTACTTTCACATGGAAGTGAATAGATATATATTTTTTCTGGAAGTCAACATGTCACCATTTCGCTTTCTTTAGGGAAAAAAGTTGAATATGAAATTTTAAATNATTTTTTTTTTTTTGTCATTTTCACTTTCCTAATCTGCTTTTTTTTGGGGTCATGTGTTTTATTTTTCAACGAAGAAAAAGCATTAGCTATTTTTGGGCCTGTGTTAATCAGATTTTATTAGGCCTGTGTTAATCAGATTTTATTCGGCCTTATGTTTATTTTTTTGTATCAACCTTGGGCCTTTTATTTGTTTTGACCTTTGGTTTTTCTGTTTTTTTTTTTGTTTTTGTTTTTTTTTAATTTATTTATGGTATTTTAATTTTTGCAATAAGTTTGAGTGACTCTGTGACATTCGAGGACTATAATGAAATCTTTATTGGTTGGTACTATTATTCCAGAAAATGGAAAAAGAACAAAATAGCCGAGTTTCCTAGCAAAATTATAATCATACAGAAATATACATGAATCTTGTATATATAACAATCAAATATCATATATGAGACAATTATAAAGCCTTGAGGAAGAGAAAGCTGACAAGAGTGTAATTTCTCTTCTAATTGGAATGATTATTCAATACTGTATCGACCATAATTAATGCGAATAGAAGATATATCGATTAGAAGAATCTGTCGAAATATTTATCAAAAAGTTTTGCAACTATAATTCTGTAAGCTTTTTCAGTGGGATGAAAACTGTCCCAAAACACATAATCAGATCTTATGGGACACACAGCAGCTGTATAGTTGTTGCAAAGCGCAGTAACTTCTATTAGGCCGGTTCCGCAACATCCTTTATCGCCCACCTTAAATCCTATAAGATTCATAAAAAAAATATATATATACAGTTTTGTTTAAATAATTTTTACAAAATATGTTGAATAATATATCGGTTAAATTAAATAACTAGAAAAACAAAATAATGAATGATTACCATATTGTTGAGGGCTTAAAATGAGATCAAGAAGAGGACTGTAGATGTCAATATAGATTATTGTCGGGTCTTGTAGAGTTGTTGACAAGGCATCAATATTTGCTGAGAGCTTAGAGTTGAAAAGTTTTGATGCATCATTAAACCTTGCAACACAATCTCTTGTAGGTCCTCCTGCTACGGTTCTCTGTGAAGGTACACATCCTATTGGTGGTGCACCAAATACAAGTATTCTTCTAGCTCCATATCCATAGAGTGTCTACTACCACATGAATAAATAGAAAAGATTTTCAAAAATAATTAAAAGCAAGGTTTAACTAATTATGACATCATACCTATTAACTACTAATCTTATTCGTGACATAAAACTATAGTGATATTATTACTAGCTAATTCTTTTACCTGAGCAAACGAGCGAGCGTTGTCGGCCATAAGAGCGGTGAAAGAAGCGACGGTGTAATGGAGCTGAACCGGAGGGAGAGCAAAGAAGTCGTTGGCGATATCGTTACTACCACATATAACAACGAACAAGCTATTCTTAATTATGAACTGTGTCCTCTCTTCTCCAACCATTGCCTTCAGTTTCGCTATATACTGTTCAAAATATTTCAATTGTTGCGGTAACGGTATACCTCCCTTAAAAAAAAAACATTATTTGTTTTTAACTTTTTTTTTAATATAGTAACTTCTTTAGATGCCCTAAATTAAATGAATAAGAATTCAAAATTAACTACCGCTAATTTGGTTGTCAAAGGAACGTAACCAGCACCACCAGAAGCAAATGTTACACCGGTCAAAAGATCTTCTGGTTTCAAATTCGGATCTCGATATGCCGGTATACTGGGTTTGATCCCTAACTCTTCTGCTGTTAGAACAAAAATATTATGAAAAAATTATATAATTGTTAGATTGCTACTTCTTTGGTTAATATTTAATTAAGGGAAATATATATAGTTATGAAACTGCAAGGTGGCAAACTTGGTGTTTTGACTTTATTGTAGACATCATTGTATAGAGTAAGAAAATCGAACTATTCACGGATTGCAAATCATTAGCCAAGTTATATGTATTATTTAACGAAGAAAACAAGTTGACAAGCAAACTAACCAACAATATCACCAGGGACTTTGCCATTGGAGAATCTTCCCGTAGCAACTCCACCGTCAAAATCAATGCCGTAGGGAGCATAATCGCATCTAGCTTCTGTTATCATGTCGTCGTTATTTCCAGCATCAACAATTGAATCCCCAAACACTATTACCGCCGGAACGGTCGTGTTTTCCGGGAGTTTCACTAAAGCATGTGTAGTTGTCGTAAATAAAAGCACGAGAAAGAAAGTACACCAAAATAGCATCGACGAAGAAACGAGACAAAAATAAGGAATGATGTGATGATGAACTGAACGAGGTCGTTCCATAGTTGCTATGACGTATTGATGTAGTGTGTTCGTGCGTAAAAACAAAACATATACTAAAAAAATCTTGCTTCTTTAAAAAGTTTGGGACGTTAACGACAGATAGAAATAGTCTTCTTCTCGTTTCCAATGCAGATATTTATATATATCCATGTCTAGGTGATGTGCTTGGTTTAGTTGTTGTCATTAAACATTAATGGCACATTGACATAATTTTTTGTCCACATGTTATCTAATATATCTAAGTATTTGATATGGGATCTAAATGGTAACATAGAAATCTAAAAAACATTCAGCAAATTTCAGCCAAATTCAGCAATTTTGCTAGATTATTTTGCCATATTTTGTCAAAAATCACAAAAAAAAAAAAAATTAGCTGAATTCAGCAGTAACCATTTTAAAAATGTGAAAATTCAGCCAGATTCAACAAATAAATATTAAAAATTTAAGTTAGATTCAGTAACTCAACCAGATTTCTCGTTACCATTTAAACCCATAGTTAAAACAACAGTTACTAATAATTAATAACGTACTTTCCAAACAAATGCAAAGAATGAATGAAGCCCTATCAATTTTGTTTCAAAGTTACATAATCATATATGAATAAATAAATCAGTATCCTAGGTTTTTCAAACACATAGGTTTAGTTGGACGTATATTACTGTCCACCCACTAACATTAATTATATATGTATATATATTAACCGATCTTAATTGTAAGGTAAAATTATAGTAATAAAAAAATGTTTTATTTATTCCAGGAACACTCTAAATGTTGCTTTAAAAGAATAAAAAATTGTACTTTAATCATATATATATTTATTATATTTTATTTGTAGTAACCAATAGAAAAATGACATCTGTTTATTTACTAAGAGAATCGATTCTTACCTGAGCAACTTAAATATCGATTTTTCTCCTATTTTTCTTCTCTTTTATTATTATATATTATTTTCTAAGCAATTTTCTTTCTGAGCAACTCCACTAATGATGCTTTAAAGGATATTGCTAGCTAGTAACCATTTCTTAGAGTTAAGATTGTCCTTCCGAAAGCTTATCAATCACATGGAGTATTAGGACTATATTATATACGATTGTCCTTCATTCAATGTTAGTTAAGATTATAGTAATCAACACACAAATAATTGTTCACTTGCTATTTATTCAAACACATGGACGTTAATTAAGAAATTATATACTAGTAAAATGAATAAAATTTTTGTTTTTCCTAGAAAGGAAAGTTGTTACGAATTGGCAATATAGTAAAGCATAACAAACGTCACGTACTGCCTGTTTAGAGTTTTTTACTTTCACATGGAAGTGAATAGATATATATTTTTTCTGGAAGTCAACATGTCACCATTTCGCTTTCTTTAGGGAAAAAAGTTGAATATGAAATTTTAAATACCGACACTTTCCAGTTTGCGTACCAAAAAAAAAAAAAAAATCCTATATATGGTAGTCAAAGAGCCAATTAAGTCTTGTAGATGTACAATCTCATATGTCTAAAAATATACGTGACTTAAGATTTGTAACGAACGATGTGTTTTTCATGTTTCTCACCTTTTATTAGCATTTCTCGAATATAGTTTCATCTAGTTATGGAGATAACTGAACAAAATTAATAAATTTATGTTTATTAGTTTAAACAGTGTATAATATTTAGAATACGGTAGATAATTCCATCAAGTATTCTAAAAGCTTTGTCTACGTCACCACGTGCNCAATACTGTATCGACCATAATTAATGCGAATAGAAGATATATCGATTAGAAGAATCTGTCGAAATATTTATCAAAAAGTTTTGCAACTATAATTCTGTAAGCTTTTTCAGTGGGATGAAAACTGTCCCAAAACACATAATCAGATCTTATGGGACACACAGCAGCTGTATAGTTGTTGCAAAGCGCAGTAACTTCTATTAGGCCGGTTCCGCAACATCCTTTATCGCCCACCTTAAATCCTATAAGATTCATAAAAAAAATATATATATACAGTTTTGTTTAAATAATTTTTACAAAATATGTTGAATAATATATCGGTTAAATTAAATAACTAGAAAAACAAAATAATGAATGATTACCATATTGTTGAGGGCTTAAAATGAGATCAAGAAGAGGACTGTAGATGTCAATATAGATTATTGTCGGGTCTTGTAGAGTTGTTGACAAGGCATCAATATTTGCTGAGAGCTTAGAGTTGAAAAGTTTTGATGCATCATTAAACCTTGCAACACAATCTCTTGTAGGTCCTCCTGCTACGGTTCTCTGTGAAGGTACACATCCTATTGGTGGTGCACCAAATACAAGTATTCTTCTAGCTCCATATCCATAGAGTGTCTACTACCACATGAATAAATAGAAAAGATTTTCAAAAATAATTAAAAGCAAGGTTTAACTAATTATGACATCATACCTATTAACTACTAATCTTATTCGTGACATAAAACTATAGTGATATTATTACTAGCTAATTCTTTTACCTGAGCAAACGAGCGAGCGTTGTCGGCCATAAGAGCGGTGAAAGAAGCGACGGTGTAATGGAGCTGAACCGGAGGGAGAGCAAAGAAGTCGTTGGCGATATCGTTACTACCACATATAACAACGAACAAGCTATTCTTAATTATGAACTGTGTCCTCTCTTCTCCAACCATTGCCTTCAGTTTCGCTATATACTGTTCAAAATATTTCAATTGTTGCGGTAACGGTATACCTCCCTTAAAAAAAAAACATTATTTGTTTTTAACTTTTTTTTTAATATAGTAACTTCTTTAGATGCCCTAAATTAAATGAATAAGAA
>NC_025700.1:20472177-20472766 GCF_000633955.1 Camelina sativa | reverse complement strand
TTTTTTTTTTTTTTTTTTTTTTTTTTTTTTTTTCTAATTATGAAATAAATAACTTCAAAATTCGATCAAATAAACACGTAACAAGTTTCCATACTATATACGAAGTTTATATCTCTCTCTTATCAAAACAGCTAGAGATACTATAGCCTAAGCATTTAATTAAAGTACACATGATAGCAACCGTTACCGGTTTAAGTACTTTTATTTCCATGAACAAATTGCTAATCATATAGTCAAAAGCTAGGAGGTTGCTCGATCTTCTATTATCTTATCATAGTCATGACTCATGTGTCACACATTGTTTTTTCTTCCACATTATTTTATAAAAAGAAAAGTCTTATTAAAACAAAAGCAGAATAGGATCGGGCAAGTTAGCTCTAATCCTATTTTTGCCGATTGGACAAAATCGGTTTAAATCATTGTGACAGCAAAATAGAAATTTGAATCTATGTGATTTTTTTCCTCATGTCAATAAAAAAGGAAAAATTAGATACTGGGAGAGGGAAGTTTTAAATGATTCAATCATATTTAGATGAAAACTCTGCAGTATATCACATCGAATACGATACGACAATTAACAATTGTGCAT
>NC_025700.1:20466852-20471748 GCF_000633955.1 Camelina sativa | reverse complement strand
AATTAACAGTTGTGCATTTATTCATGTCTCTTTCTGTTTAGATCAGACATATACCGAATTTTGTTCTGTTCTTAATTTAAGAGAGGTCCGCTACGCGTACTCATCTCGGTCACCTAATTTTTATGTAGTGCATAGGGGGGGCTTTACTTTACAACGAACCATTACGGTGAGTTTAATTCGAATATTACAAATCGCACACAAAGTTAATGCCTTTTTCATTAATTTCTTTGTTCATATGTGTATTCAATAGTCACAGATAAATGACAGTGTTCCAACCAAACAGGTTATACAGTTAAGATAAAAATAAATAGCTGATTGTACGTATTCTGGTGGGTTAGTCAACTTAATAAGTTGCGCCATATCATTTTTCGAGGTACGCGGCTAAAAATTATCCACATGTGATTCGTCTCGTACCCACAATAAAGTATAATAACGACCCCAAACAATTTGGTATCGTGGGGCATAGAGAAACAAGTAATAAGCTTTCAACATTGTACTGAGTCATCGACAGATTAAGCCTTTCAGGTTCCACGCCCCTTGTTTCCTTACTTAGGAAATAACTAACCATATGCATATGATTATCTTTTAACTAAACAAAAAACAACTAATCATATGAGTATAAATCTGGTCATCACAATGGATCAGTTCAGTTTGTATAAATAAAATTAAATGGGGTATTATGAGTATTTAAACGAATCTATAATAATCGGCAACATTGTACATTTTTCAACTCCTTCTTATCGAGAGCGGTTTAAAAAAACTTTTTCCTTTTTGAAGAACATGTGAATTAGTAAAATTTTCACTAATAAAGAATAAAAAAAAATCATATATGTTTTCATCTATATCAAAAAAAAGAAAAAAAAAGAGAAGTAATATTTTATTTTCATATATTTTTTCCGTGATTGATAATTTACAAATATTCAATGAATGGGTTATGGTTTTGACTTTTGACTGATTTTTCGTTGTTCCTTTTATTCTGCATAGTAGCTTTGGTATAATTGTTAACAATCGTAGCAATAAAAATTTAACGTCATGTAGTTACGTATCGTATTGGTATACAGTGTAATTATATAGACGTTCCCAATTTTTCGTGACAAATGATTACTGATAATATATTTTTTTATTGTAGAAAAAGAATTGAAAATTTTATTGTTAACTATGGAAATATGTAAACAACATGAGAATGTTAAGTGTTTTATAAAAAGAATGTGTTATAAACATTGTGCATGTTATACCATAGAATAATTGGACTCATTTTCAAAATCTTCCCTCTCCCCTATACAACGTTGAATTTATAACAACTTAACAATTATTCTAGGAAGTGAGAACAGTTTATTTTTCACCAAACGTCCATACAAAAAACAAAAAAAAACACATGTGACTATAAAGGTCACAAGCTTAAAAATCCCGCCAATTTTAAAGACGACGACGTTTGCACAAACGGGTCCTTGCTGTGTCGAAAACATCATCTCCATTTTCACCAGTGGACGATTCAGCCTCCTCTGCCGCATTATTCTCGTCAATACCTATCATCGCCCTCTCTCTCTTTCTCGCTTTCAAAAGCCTTCCCGCGAGATCTTTGCACAAGTCCGATTTCTCAACCGACGTTTTCCTCCAGAATTCGGCTTCTGATAATGCTTTTCTAAGACAAATATCCATTTCAACAGAATGTTTCCTCATGTCTTCGATAGCTTTGTCTTTAAGTTTCATGAAAAAGACGGCTCTTTCCTCCAGACTCCTTAGTTGAGTACACAGTTCTCTTGTCATCTGGTTCTGCACATTTCTTAGTCGTAAACAACACATATGTTGATATTCACAAAAAAAAAAGTGAACAGATCATATTAAATGGTAGAGATCGATCAAAACCTGTAACATATGGTTGACGTCAAATGCTTGTTGATGATAAGGAGCAACCAAGCCTAGAGGCATCACTGGGGGTTTCTGTGACACTGTTCGATTGGCTGGTGTGATACTCAAAGACAGAGACAAGTCGTCTTGAACTCCTTGCATCTTTGATTAAAATGAGATACAGAACGCTTTCGTTACGAGAAAAGTGTTGCAAGTAAATAATTGAGCCCTAATCAGTTTTGCACAAGTGTATTGAATTTATAGGAAAAACCACAAGCGTAGAGAGGCGCGAATGTTCAGAGATACAAAACGCATCTGTAACTGTAAGAAACTGATGAGTTGCGACTTCCCCCCGCCAAAAAAACTTAAGGCATCGTTTCGACAATAGAGCTCTGTTACTATTTAGTTTACATTGGGCTTTAAGAATAGAGCTCTTTTGTCCAACAACTAAATTTTAGGCCCATTAGTTGAAAGAGGAAAGGGTCTTTATGAAAAAACAAAAGACTCGGGCCGAGCCTTATGACCCATAACAGTAATTGACGTATCTACCCCCTCTATGATATTTCCATTTTTAGGATTAGGGTATTTTCCGTTATCTATAATGTAAACTTACTAAAAAGTCCTGACCGACTTTGCCCGAGTCGGTGGATCTCAGTATCTCAATCGTCTATAAATCCGGGACCTTACCCTATACTTTTTTTGCTCATAATAACCATCCCAAACGCGCTTGTTAGCTATCGTCTCATCCTACAAGCTCTAGGTCGAGACTCGTTTAGGGTTTCTCAAAAACTTTGGTTGGCTACATCGAGATAGAGCTTTCTGGGTTTAATCTCGATCGATTTTGTTGTTTGGGTTGGTCGAATCTGAAAGCCAGCCTTTGGGTTATCTTAGTTTAGGAATCGATTTCATCGCGAGTTCTCACTTGCCCACCGCTTGTACTTGCAAGGAACCAGGCGAGCGTTCGGAACTTGGTCGAATCGACTAAGGTTCGTTTGAGAACCACAAATCTGGTTTCTTGCTTGAGTTCTTTGTTTTTCTATGTTTTTTTTTAATTCTTCTAAAACCAAAACAATGTCTATGTAGAATCTTTGAATTTGGTTGTCCTTCTTGTCTCTATGGATAGAGTCTCTAGTATATAAATTTATATACGTTTAACTGCCATGTTCATATAAACTATAATCATCACTTGTAAATATAAAACTATATATTAGGTTAGGTTTACCATAGTCTCATATTAGGTATCAGGTAAGCTGCATTGTTCTAGTGACGACTATAGGTTATCTTGCATCTCCTGTGTGTCATGTGATCTTGTTTGTTGTATTGGTGTCTTCACATTGGTGATTCTTGGGATGGTTGTGCCGAACTTGTGTCCTGTAAGGCTCCGAGTCTAAAACCCTTTTATTCTAATGGATTAAAGCTTGAAAGAATCACACTTGATTCTATAAACCCGCTCCAGAAGGAGGAAAAGAAGAAGAAGAGAACACATACTAAAGAAAGTTTCAGATGAGTCTGACCAACTTGAGAAGAGTGGTTTGACAGAAGAGCTTGAGGCGTCTCAAAACCACCTCGGTTATCTGTCTGATGGAAGCCAGAATAGTAAGAAGAGGAATAGAGAAGACTCTCCTCCTCCTGTTGAAAGTCTCATCAAAGGTTTGTATTCATACTTTTTAGACAGTCAAGAATATCATGTCAATCAACGTGATGCTCATGTATATTTCTACATGTATTTGCAGCTGCACCTGTAGCAGGTAATCCTCTACGCATTCGATTGGTATTCAAGAAACCAAACGCGGACGTTCCTGTTCCGCCTCGAGAGGATCTTGTTTCGGTTGCGAAGCCTCTCAGTCACCAAGATGTCGTAGCAAGTTCTGTCTCATGTCCAAAAAAAAAATCTGAGCCTGCACAGAATCTGCCGTCAACATCTGTGGCTGCAATAGATGAAACGAAGTAGAGAAAGAAACACAAACCAAGCAAAGAAGATCGATACAATGCATTATTTGATGATTGGACTCCCTCTTCCATTTGTGTAGCGGATATTACTTGTTCCAAGGGCGATGACGATGATTGGCTATTTGGGAAGAAGACGCAAACGATGCCTAAGCCCAAAGCAGCAATCAAGATTGATGAGGACATGAAGATGAGACTCGGTGATTCATCTTGGCCTAGAGCTCAGCTTCTCTCTGAAGTTGGGATTTATTCGTTACCGTACACAGTCCCATTCTAATTCTCCAATTTTGCTTTAGATTTAGCTTTTAGCTTGTACATTGACTGTTTGTAACCCCAATTATATAAATCTAACCCCAATTTTGATATGCCTCCTTTAGCTTTTGTATTCTCTCTGTAGCCAAAGGCTTTGTAACTTGTTCACTATTCAAATCAATTGGAAACTGATTACCCTCCCACGACCTCTAAAGTGGAGATTTGAGAATCAGAAATGAGAATTGATGGAAACCATGAACAATTGAACATTATTGGTCTTGGTCACATAGTCTCTTCACAGAAAGAAAATAAACATTTTCGTCTCGTCAAATTGGCATATTTGTGTTTTGATTAAGCACTAAATTAAGTCTCGTGAATGAGTTATGATTTAAAAAAAAAAAAAACCAAAAGAAAACTGTGAAGTCTATAATTTATTCGTGCGACCAAGTGGAGAAAAGAAAAAAAAAACTGCTGACAGACGAAAGAAGAAGGAAGAGAGGATGAGGGCACTCGCCGGAGTAGAAGACGAGGAGAAGTGGCTGGCGGAAGGAATCGCCGGAATCCAGCACAACGCTTTCTTCATGCATCGGGCTTTGGTCCGTTTCCTTTTTCCTCAGCTGAGTTTATTAATTTTTCCTTTGATCTGATTAATTTTTGTTCACAATTCGTCGTCTCTCAGGACGCAAATAATCTCAGAGAAGTTCTCAAGTACTCCGCTCTGATGCTTTCGGAGCTCCGCACATCCAAGCTCTCTCCTCAGAAATATTACGATCTCTGTAGATTCCATCGCCACAACTTTGAATCTCTCGATTTCGTGCTTTTTTTTTTTTCTTTTTTTTTTTTTTTTTT
>NC_025700.1:20429327-20466481 GCF_000633955.1 Camelina sativa | reverse complement strand
TGATTTCGGAATATTTTTAGATATGCGAGCTTTCGATCAATTGAGGCAGCTGGAGATTTTCTTTAAAGATGAGAGTAGGCATGGATTACCCGTAGTTGATTTGTATGAGCTTGTTCAACATGCCGGCAACATATTGCCCAGGATGTAAGCAGATGATGGCTTTTGTTTTCTCTTGATCTGATAGTCTCAGTTATATAAGCTATAGATTGGATTGGATTTTGTGAGATTTGACTTGAAAATGGCGATTTCCTATTCATCTATCTAAGGCAGCTAGGCGCAGAATGAGATTATTTGTTTTTTCCACCATCCTCTTAGAGACAGCCACTTAATGGTTCTCTTATGCTGCATTGCTTGTAATTGAAACACTATGATGTTGGTCTATCAGGTATCTGTTATGTACGGTAGGGTCTGTTTATATCAAAAGCAAGCAGGCTCCTTCTAAGGATGTTCTTAAGGATCTTGTGGAAATGTGTCGTGGTGTTCAACATCCCATTCGTGGGCTCTTTTTGAGGAGTTATCTTGCTCAAGTGAGCAGGGATAAATTACCTGAGATTGGCTCAGACTACGAAGGGTGGGTCGTAATTATGTTTTTGTTCTCTCTTCTTTTCCCAAAAGATTTGGTTGCTTAGCATATTTGTTTACTCTTCTCCTTTCAACCTTCCTGTAGAGATGCTAATACTGTGATGGATGCAGTGGAATTTGTGCTACAAAATTTTACTGAGATGAATAAGCTCTGGGTTCGGATACAGCATCAGGTGATTTTCCGATCTTTGAAGAGTTGATGGTTTATGGATACGCATAGCACCTCTGCACTTGCATGCCTCTGACTGAAGCATAAATGAACGATGAAGAGCAGGCTTTTGGTCATGCAGGTTGTGTGGTGCTTGTGAATCATTGATATTGGTGAACCTGAGCTGAGGTGTTCCTTGGACTGCAGGGACCAGGTACTGTTCGAGAAAAGCAGGAGAAAGAGAGGAATGAACTTCGTGACCTTGTACTATCATTACCACTACTTGACTGAATTTCCTATTTTACTTATGTCACTGCCCACTAAGTTGTATTTAATGGTTTCCTCTCAGGTTGGAAAAAATCTGCATGTTCTAGGACAGATCGAAGGTGTTGACCTTGAGATGTACAAAGAGACTGTTCTTCCTAGGGTCTTAGAGCAGGTTCAGCAGCTCTTTTTTGCATCTACTACCAGTTCCTTTTTTGTAGATGAGTTTCAGTTACTGTATAATCTGCTAAATCTGAACCTTGAACAGGTCGTCAACTGTAAAGATAAGCTGGCTCAGTATTATCTGATGGAGTGCATAATTCAAGTCTTTCCTGATGAGTACCATTTGCAGACTCTTGAGGCCTTATTGGCTGCTTGTACCCAACTGATGGTGGGTAGGCTAGCAATCGAGATTTTTCTATTTCCTACTATCCAATGCAATTCTAGTTATCTAAATGCTTTGTTTGGTGCTTTCTGATTAATTCTTCTTATGCTGCCATTATCTCATGAAAGGGTCTATCTGAATTGTCTGTTTTGCCAATCACTATGTTAGTTGTTTGCTAGTATGTCGGTTATTCTTTTGTTTATTTCTTGGTGACTAGGGCTTTGGCTTACCACTTTACCAGTTAGATGTTTTTGAAGGAGGCCCCTGATCTCTTACACTTTGACAGAGACTCTAAGCAGGGAATCCTCAACAAAGAGCATTTTTGTTTTGAATCCACTCTCTGCACTTTTCTCACTTGAATTCTTTGACCTTTTTCCTTCCTCTCTGACCTTAAGAGATCATTTTTCAGCCAACTGTTGACACCAAGATAGTGTTAACACAACTAATGGACCGGTTGTCAAACTATGCTGCCTCAAGTCCTGATGTAAATGCCTGTCGAGCTATCATTCGTTCCTTTTTATTTTTGTTCAATGTTAGATATATGTCTTCTTATTCCAAAATCCTGGGCAGGTGTTACACGAATTTTTGCAAGTGGAAGCTTTTGCTAAATTGAGCAATGCAATTGGAAAGGTGGGCTCCATTAAAGATAAATCTATTATGAATGTAAATTTCTTTTGGCTATTGGATACTTGAATCATAACGGCTCTTAGAATAGTACTATGTAGGTCCTCCGTACAATGAGATGTAGTCAGCTTGATTTCAGTTTGTCATGCTATTTTCCAATTTTCGCTCATATTCTCTTTATCAAATCTTTTGTTAAGCATTGTCAAATCTGTTACTTCGTTGACATAGGATGGAAAATAGGCCACTTTAGTCTGAAAATTGCTGTCCTCTAGTTGTTAGATTTTAGAGTTCAGCATTTCGAAGAGGAGCGCATGTAAACTTCTGCAGAACTTAAAATATAAAAAAACCTTTTAAAAATCAAGCTAGAAAATTGCTAGATGATGCATCCAATTGCCTCAATTCATATTTGTACATTCTGTAGGTCAGTATACTTAAGGCTTTGGGTCTTTGCTTTTTCCAGCCCTCACTGCATATGATGCTTTGTTTTTCTTGAAATATATCCATATGACGTATGGACTTGGTGTGGGCTGCAGGTGATAGATACACAGCTTGAGATGCCTATTGTTGGAGCTATGACTCTGTTTGTCTCTCTTCTGACTTTTACTCTCCGGGTTCATCCTGATCGGCTTGACTATGTGGATCAAGTATTGGTATGGTATCCTTTCGTGGCCATATGTTCCTAATTTTTAGTTTTTTTTTTAAAACCAGATTGGTTTCATTGTGAATGGTGTAAATGCATTATTTAAAGTTTCATGATTACTTGAATCCGGTGTAGCACCGGTGTTAAACTAACTCTTGATCCGGAATCTTTGTAGGGTGCATGTGTAGTTAAGCTTTCCAGCGTGCCCAAGCTGGAGGACTCCCGTGCAATGAAACAAGTTGTTGCACTTCTGAGTGCTCCTTTAGAAAAATACAGTGACATAGTTACAGCTCTTACATTGTCAAATTATCCGCGTGTCATGGATCATCTTGATGATGGAACGAACAAAGTAATGGCAATGCTTATTATTCAAAGTATAATGAAAAATGATTCATGTATATCAACTGCTGATAAGGTATATACTTCTTGCTCTCTTCATTTAAAGATGTAAATATTTCTACTGTGATAATATGCTAATTCTGTGTTCTCTAGGTTGAGGTGCTGTTTGAATTGATTAAAGGACTTATAAAAGATTTGGATGGAACCAACGTGGAGGAGGTGCTGTCACTAACCCCTTCTTTTTTTTTTTTTTTCTCCATGTGGTTTGCAATAAGCAACTCCTATCAGCTCTAAATTAACACCTTNTTTGTCTCTCTTCTGACTTTTACTCTCCGGGTTCATCCTGATCGGCTTGACTATGTGGATCAAGTATTGGTATGGTATCCTTTCGTGGCCATATGTTCCTAATTTTTAGTTTTTTTTTTAGAACCAGATTGGTTTCATTGTGAATGGTGTAAATGCATTATTTAAAGTTTCATGATTACTTGAATCCGGTGTAGCACCGGTGTTAAACTAACTCTTGATCCGGAATCTTTGTAGGGTGCATGTGTAGTTAAGCTTTCCAGTGTGCCCAAGCTGGAGGACTCCCGTGCAATGAAACAAGTTGTTGCACTTCTGAGTGCTCCTTTAGAAAAATACAGTGACATAGTTACAGCTCTTACATTGTCAAATTATCCGCGTGTCATGGATCATCTTGATGATGGAACGAACAAAGTAATGGCAATGCTTATTATTCAAAGTATAATGAAAAATGATACATGTATATCAACTGCTGATAAGGTATATACTTCTTGCTCTCTTCATTTAAAGATGTAAATATTTCTACTGTGATAATATGCTAATTCTGTGTTCTCTAGGTTGAGGTGCTGTTTGAATTGATTAAAGGACTTATAAAAGATTTGGATGGAACCAACGTGGAGGAGGTGCTGTCACTAACCCCTTCTTCTTTTTTTTTTTTCTCCATGTGGTTTGCAATAAGCAACTCCTATCAGCTCTAAATTAACACCTTGGTTCTGATGGATTTTCTGTGTTTTTTTTAGCTTGACGAGGAGGATTTCCAAGAGGAACAAAATTCAGTAGCCCGTCTCATACATATGCTTGATAATGAAGAACCAGAGGAGATGCTAAAGGTTAGACATCATAAATTTACTAATCTTTGGGGTTCAATAGTTATATGCATTTTGCTCCTGGACCTGTTGTCTGCCCATGATTTTGTTTGATATGTATGGAATTGTTAAAGCTACTTGTTCGGTTAACCTCAACATGGTTTTTACTTAATTGTTCCTTGGAAGTGTACATCTTTTTCTGTTGCTGCACTCACCCAGAACATCCTACTGTCCCCATGCTCCACTACTCTGAAGCGGCCCTGCATTTCTATATTGACCTGTAAACTGGTTTCAGGCCCATTGGCGTTCGTTTTGCAGAAGTCAATAGATAAAACAAGGGCTATGAGGCCATGGTTTCTTTTTAGATTGTTAACCCTAACTTATGAGCAAACGAATATCTTAACCAGGTATTTAACTGCTATGCAGATCATATATGTTGTGAGAAAGCATCTTATGACAGGAGGACCTCAACGCTTGCCTTTTACCGTTCCCCCGCTTGTTTTTTCTGCAGTTAGGGTATAGCTCTTATGTTCCCTATAATATGCTTATAGTTGTGGATATATATTCTGCTTTAAGACAAGTGGTTGACTTGAAGAGTTGCTTAAATGTTTCTGTCACAGCTGGTCAGGCAGCTAGAAGCCCAGGGTGGAAATATAGCAGGAGAAGATGTTCCAGCAACCCTAAGAAAGATTTTTCAAATTCTCAACCAGGTTTGTGAGCTTTCGTTTTTTCTTTTCATATAACAGAGAAACATGTGTTATTACTTCATAAGTTAGATGATATTCTTTTGAATCGTTTAGCTGAATTGAAACTTTGATAAATTCATATTATCTCTTTCATAAACCATTTCTAAAGTGTTGAACTTGAAGCACTCTACTGTGTATTTGACATATTAAATAGTTCAAGTACCAATCAAAACTGATGCATTTTTTCAATATCTTCAATATCTTGTGTAATCCATTTAACATGTGCTTTATTCAGACAATCGAAGCTCTTTCCTCAGTTCCATGTCCTGAACTGGCTCTAAGGCTCTACCTCCAATGCGCTGAGGTAAGATATAGGGTAACCAAGAAAATCTGGAAAACCTTTGAACAAATGTAGTTACGATTTCATAGCCATTTTTATAATATGTAGGGGATCCAGTAATTTGTTGTTCATATGATCATAGTTCACCAGTAGGCAAGGTGTAATCTGACATAGCATTCTCAATATTTTGTCTCATTTTGGATTAATGATCAGGCTGCAAGTGATTGTGATCTTGAGCCTGTTGCTTATGAGTTTTTTACCCAAGCATTTATATTATACGAGGAAGAAATCGCGGTAATTTCTTTATTCTTTTATTTGTGAACTGTACACAAAGATAACTCGAAGTCTCTCCAAAACCTTTATACTCTCATTTTTCTTGTGCTGCGTTGTATAGGACTCAAAGGCACAGGTAACTGCGATTCATCTGATCGTAGGAACCTTGCAAAGGATCAATGTTTTTGGTGTTGAAAACAGAGACACCTTGACACATAAAGCAACCGGGGTAGATATTTATGTCGAATGCCTTCCCATAAGCTTTCTTTTCAGTTATTGTCCAAACTGTAAGTTGAATTTTCTTTGTGACCAGTACTCAGCAAGGCTTTTAAAGAAGCCTGATCAATGTCGAGCGGTATATGCATGCTCTCACCTCTTTTGGGTCGATGATCCAGAGGGAATTAAAGATGGAGAAAGGTAAGTGCTTTTCTTCTTTCATAACTCTCAATAATACTTTTAAAGTCAGTGATCTTCTTATCTCCACAACTAATTGATTCTCGATATTATTCTGCAGAGTTCTTCTGTGTTTAAGACGTGCACTGAGGATAGCTAACGCGGCTCAACAAATGGTTAATGCAACCAGAGGTAGCAGCGGACCAGTCACGCTGTTTGTAGAAATCTTGAACAAGTCAGTATACTGAACCAATTAAAAACAAAACATCTGACATTGATTCATACACAAAGCAACATCTCAATACTAATAATGGGTTTTCATATACAACAGGTACATTTACTTCTTTGAGAAAGGGAATCCACATATCACTCCATCGGATATACAAAGCCTCATAGAGTTAATCAACACCGAGATGCTAAGCGACAACGGTAACACAACAATCCACTCAGATCCCTTCTTTTCAAGCACATTGCGTTACATAAGGTTTCAAAAACAGAAAGGTGGTGTGATGGGTGAGAAATATGACTCCATCAAGTTGTGACTTATATCACACAGTCCTCGTCAAATCCCGAGAGGAATTTTTATGTAATTTTCGAAAAAATTGTGAAAACACTGAAAGGAATGTATGTACACATGCTTGTTTTCTTTTCAGTCCATGAAAAAAATGGAGATGGCCTTTGTAATTTTTATTTTCTTTGTTCCTAGTACTCACCTGTGTATAGAATCCTCGTTTCTGTAAACCATTCTTTGAATCAATGCCTCAATTCAACGTTGTTTCTATTGTATACATCACCATACGTTTTTAGTTGTTTGAATATGATTTGCATACGAAGACCAGACAAAACCATAATAAGATCAACATAAGAAAGAGATGCTGAGCATAAAAGGAGTCACTATAAAATAAATAACATTCATCTGTTAAAGAAGATACAAAATGGATCCCAACAGCAAAAAACAAAGACAAGAAAAGAAAGTATTTAAGAGATTAGTCTACATAACAGCAATACAACAACAACACACCAAGAACTCATCTCCTTGGCCCTCACTTCACACATTAGATTCACCAGCAAAAAGAAAAAGTGTGTAAAGATCGAAACAAGTCGGATTCAACAACTATACAATGTTGCTGCATTTTTGATGCTGGTGCTTTTTTTTTTCTTTCTTCAACTTCATTTGTTACCTAAATCTTTTTATATTTAAAAAGATGATCACAAGAACACGCAACGGTTCTTGTTCTTTTTCTTCTTCTTCTGTTTCGGTGGCTGAAGCACCACTTTTATCGCTGCGTCAAAGACTGCTTTCACATTCTGAAAAACCAAAGACCCAACATATTCACACTCTCTGACAAAACAAAACCCAAACAAAAAGAGACATATGATATATGATTTATGTGTGTAGTATATACCTGCTGCGTCTTTGAACTACATTCAATGTAGATTGGCGATCCTATCAGTTTCTTTAGTTCTTCTCCCTAAACAGACAACTAAAGATCAAGAACTCGCTACACAAAAAAAAAACTACTGTTTTCAAGAATTTTGGATTGTGGAGTTATCTACCTGGTTTGTAGTAATTGGCACTGCACCAGGATGGTCTATGAAGAACTGCTTGTCATCTCGAAGATCTGCAAATTCCCAAATTTGAACTATTTATCATCTCTTTCTTATTTATCAGGAAAGTGTTTTAAACAAGAACATGAGTTGATACCGAGTTTTGTTCCAACAAGGATAATAGGAACACCAGGGGCATAATGCCTGAGCTCAGGAATCCACTGAGATAAAGCAAAAAATTCAAAATGAGCTCAGCAAAGGTTATTATTATCAAATAAATGAAGTCAGATCAAATGAAAAAAAGCCAAACCTTCTTGGCTACGTTCTCATAACTAGCCTTGCTAATAAGCGAGAATGCAAGAATGAAGACATCTGCACCACGGTAACTCAATGGTCTTAACCTGTTATAGTCTTCTTGACCTGCACAAACCCAAGAATTAGTCAAAAAAAAAATTACCACAAAAAACAAGAAAACCAGAATTTGATGGTGTTTCAAAAGGAGTATATACCGGCTGTATCCCACAATCCAAGATTCACTGTGTTCCCATCTACAACCACATTAGCACTGAAGTTGTCGAAAACAGTTGGAACATAGTCCTGATAGTCAATAACAAGTCATGGAGTTGGTTAAACTAATACAAGTTTCTCAAAACTCTATACAAAATAAATCATTAACACACAAACAAAAGAACAAGATTGATGATCCCTAAATGTAAATCCATAGAAGCATCATAAAAAGTTCTAAAGAAAATGTCAAGATTTGATTTTTTTTTGACAAGTTTTACCAGCTAATCGCATTCAAGAACAACATATGAATAATCTTCAAAAAATCCCATTCTCAAAAGAAGCTTCAAGATCAATATTGATAACCAAAAAGGACAAAACTTTACCGTAGGGAAAGTGTTGCTTGTGTAAGAGATCAGCATACATGTTTTCCCGACTGCACCATCACCGACGGTGACACACTTTATAAACCTCGAAGCACTCATCTCACCACGCAAATTCACAAACTCTCTTTTTAAGAAAGAAAAAAAAATACACTTTCTTTTTTTGTTTCTTCAAATCCCAGCCATTCCCAAGAACCACACAAGACACAACCTTTACTCAAAGAAAAACCCTAAATCCGAACTCTCCAATCCCACACAACACGAGCACAAAATTCAAAAGTAGCAAATTGAAATCGATGAGAGAGAGAGAGAGATAATGGCAGAAGAAGAATGAGAAAAAGAAAAAAAATATTTGCTTTAAATTTTTTGTTTCTTTATTTATTTTTTTCTGGTCTTTTTGTTTTTGGGCCGTTGGTGTGACTTTGAGATGAGCTTTTCATACAACCTCATGCCAGCTAATGCTACACCAAACAACACCTTATCATTTACACTCACCCCACTTTAAAATATATACTAGTAATAATTTTTTTGCACTTTAATTTTGAATTTTGAATGCAATATGATAAATTTTCCGTTTTGTAATGTGTATTTTTTCTTTATTATATAAACATTATGATTATTATTTTTTTCTTAGATAGCCAAACAACAACAACAAAAAAAACCTCATTCACTAATAAACATGGGTTTTATGCTATTTAATTTTTAACCAAAAAAAGAAAAAAGTTTTCTAATTTGATCATCTAAATAAAAAATTATTGTAAGAAGAAGACAGCAAATAAAAAAAGATTTCTATATTAAAACAAACAAAATTAAGAGTAAAGCATAGTCGACCAAACTATGGGGAGGCATGAAATTAAAACTAATCATTGGATTGAGACGACTCTCGTCAAGAACGTGCTACTTAGTGTTACGGCACCATTTCATTCCTTTTATTGTCAAATCTCTTTCATATTTTATTATGTAGTTTTGTTTTTGTCAAGAGTGCTTTTTTGTTTTGGTTATATATACTACTTTGTAATCTAATGAGTTTTCTTCATCTTTACGACATATATATAAGAATCGCAAAAATCTTACAAGAACGTGCTCAACTCTCTCATTCAACCTACCAATGAGCATGTGACACATCATGAACTGTCCCACATTTTATTTATCCAAATTATACAGTCGCATTATCACATTTTCTTCGAACAATAGATGGACGAATCAAAAGTTTTCAGCAGTTATATTTACTGATCTAATAAGCAATCATATATGATACTAAAGTAATAAGGGGGTTAGAGTTAGCTCTACGCTTCTACCTACTCTTCACCAAAACCACTTTTTACCCATTCATTATAATTCTTACAACAAATAAAATTTCAGACTCTTATTATTCTTGTATACGAGTTTAACTTAGTTTGCTTTTTGTTGGTAGAAAANAAAAAAAAAAAAAAAAAAAAAAAAAAAAAAAAAACAAAAAAACAAAAAAAAGCAAAGCGATAGGGAGTGTCATAAGGCCCATACCACAAAAGACAAAAACATAAACACAACTGGAAAATAGAAAAGACCATAACACGAAGGCTCACTTAAGGCCCAGTAGCGAATTTAAGCCCATTATGCTTATCATCATCATCAGCGCCGGCGGATTATTGTTGTCACATGGACGAATAAGTTGGATTAAGGTGTTTTACAGTGTTGAGCGAGTGAATTTGTTAAGGTGACCAAAATTGTATGACTGGTGTATATCCACAGAACAAGAGTTTACCAATTTATTTTGGAAACTTATCAAAGGTGCACTATAAGTTGAATCCGAAGAGGTCTACCCTGGAGAAATGTCCTTACCACTAGGCTAAGATATTTTAACAATAATATATTAATATCATATATATTTGACAAAAAAGAAATCGTGTACATTATAAATCAGATAACAAAATAAATATATAATAATTAAATGAACATATACAAATATCTTAGCCCCGTACGTAGCAGGGCAATATGGCCTAAGTTATTACAAGTAACAAATATCTAAGCCCCGTACGTAGCAGGGCAATGCAATATAGGCTAAGTTATTACAAGTAACAAATATCTAAGCCCCGTACGTAAGAGGGCAATATGGCCTAAGTTATTATAAGTAACGATTGTATGTACATCCATTGGTATTATAACTTGCAAAATTGTTCTACGTAATTTAGTTGAGTAGATAAGGCTTAAGTTCAAGTTTTGTCGGCTTCTCATTCATTTTCAACATTTGTTAAAACTTAAAAGCATAGTGCTAAAGTTTGACAAGTGCGAACAAGACCAATACAGATGGCGCTTGCGTCTAACAAAACAGGCATTGCTTCGTACTCAAATTTAAAAACATGGTCGAAAGTCCAGACATTGGGCCATATGTAATACATTTATTGAGAGGTTTAATTACTTATTTGAATCAACCTCAAACTAGAATAGTCAAAGGTAATTCTTTAGACTTTAAGAAGATATAATTTAAGAAAAAGAAATTAACAATAAAACACTAAATATTAAAAAGTTTACATTGTCAAAAATGAAACAGATATCCCAACGTTTGAAAATATAAAACGTTTTAGTTAAATGCACGTATTTTAAAGTTGTTAAAATGATTCATCAACCAATATTTTTTTTAACCGCAAATATTAATAGTCACAAAATACCATTTTTATTAACAATTTGCATAGAAGTTAGAATTTTGTAAAACATGATACTAAAACGGGAGTATAATTAAAGACTTGACAAAGAGGGAGTATCAATCCTTACAATAAAATTTGTATGTTTTCACCGGAGCATGACATATCAGTTTTAAAATTTAAGCTGGTGTTGACACATTATTTAAAATCAATAGCCAATAGAATTATAACAAATAATACAAATTAACATTTTTAACCAGTAATAATCGTTTTCTATTCCATGTCACTTTCTCTCTTTTGAGATAACCTAGCCACTCTTCCTTTGTTAGTTGTACACAAATGTCGATAAAAGTTCGAAAGCTTTCAACTTCTTCCAGCGATGTCTCATCTCGAGTTGTATCGTGATATCTGTTATGTCAGAGTTAACGAGATGTTGGCCGAAATGGATCCCCGATTTCAGGTGTTTAAGGCTATGGATGGTTTTAGAAATATATAGTGATCCAGTTGAAGGAATGAGCGATGATTAGACAATACTGGCTTAGGGACTCTAAACTCAAACCTAAACCCACCTTGAAGAACTTGATCGAGCATGCAGGTTGAAGCTAATACAAAGCATAAATATTAAGGAATCATATTTAGGGATTTCTGAAGAAGCTTCGTGGCACTCTAACTTCAGAAATTTTGCCTATGGCTACGGCGAAGGCTTACCATACGATCCCTCCGAGAGTGATCTCCACGTTGTCTTCTCATACAGTAAGTGTAGTTTGTGTTTCTGAAGTTTCAATATCTCTAAATGGGTTTTTTTTATCCTTTTTGTTTGTACAAATTGTAGATACTATGAAGTTGTTGATGTCAATCTTATTCAAGACAAGAGGACTAGTAAATCAGGGTTTTGCGTTTGCTGTGTATGAAGATCAAAGAAGTACCACTCTTGTTGTTGGTCATTGAAGCTCTTTTTTATGACTCTTTCACATTGTTTTTATGTGGATTTCGGTGTTGTAATTTATTGATTTGAAGCTTTTTCGGTTAGTTTTTGTGATTGCAGTAATTTGAATGGAGCTGAAGTGTTGGCGCAGGTCATTAGGATGGATAAACCATTGTGGCAAATATGTTAAAATGAGAAGAAGATGATGAAGAGTATGCAGACCTTTTGAAAAGGGAGAGTGTACTCGTGGGGTTTCTAGCATCGTGTTTACTTGCAATCGATCTTGAATAAATCCTTTTATGTCGTCAGGTTCACTAAGAAGCATTAACTTGGAAAAATAAAGATGAACATCCTCCACGCAAACAATTTGTACTTCTCCACAAACCTTCATAATTAAAACCTAAAACCAAAAATATTACCAATGAACATTGTCAACAACTATATTAATAATGACTTTTTTAATTACAAACACAAAATTATCCAAAAATTATAAAAATAAAAACAAAATATAAAACAATCCCGCGGCGTAGCACGGGTACTATCCTAGTTTTATTTAACAATCAAAACACAAATATGTTGTTACACTATTCAGTAGTGAATAGCATACGGTGTGGTACTCAGAACAAATCCAACTTCAGATTCTAGCTAGCTTGAGAAAATTTAATATGGGTGCACGAAATTTATGCCATGCTGGTTCATACTCCATCAAATTAAAAAATTTATGTATACAAACCAAAATACACATCTTGGAATGACCGAATGATGATATATATAAAAGTTTTTTCTTATAACAACATAATAAGTTTCTAGCATGAACAATCAGTCACTCGGTCTCATTACCCAATACACTGCATCTTTTCTGATGTTTTATTAGTTAGCTAAAATAGCTTTGTTGTAAAATTGGAGATGATGTTATCGATCTATTGAGTTCTCTTTATATATAATCTTTACTGTACTCAGTTAATTTTTATGGGAAAGTTCTTCTTAAGATTTTATATCGGAAACTAAAAGAGATCATCAACAATATATTATATTCTCCGAGTTCTCTATCTTTATTCCCACATAATGGCTGTGTGTGTTGCAGTCTTGCAAACAAATATGGACAAGAAAAAACAGTACGTCGTACGTAAAAGCTTAGTTATCTTATTATAACAAACCAACAACATAAAGATGTCTGGTATACAAGTATAAGATCACTCTATGAGTGATACTTACTTATTTTATAAAAATACACACACACATTCGAGCACTAAATGTTTTTGGTAGTTTAACATGGGAAGTAGCAAATACATTTGTGAGCTGGGAAAACATAATTGCAAGATCCATGTCGTGCTTTCTCAAGGTTAATGCATTGATTCTTGCACGCGTTATTGTTTCCACAGACTCCGGACCATGTCCCACTTGGTCTCTCACACAACTTTTGTGCTTCTACCATTGTCGGTGTTTCTGCATATAGATGGATATGTCTCTCAAAGTTAGTTATCACAATACGTGAAAGAAAATTTTAAAACTCATATAAAGTAAGATCATTACTCACCGAGAGCAGCAAAGAAAACAAGAGCAGCGAAAAGAAGGGTGACGATGGTAGCAGGCTTAGCCATGACTGTTGTTTGCTTAGTTGTTTTTAATGTATATATGTGTTTTAGTTTGAAGTAATAATAAGCTTGAGATCAACCTCTATTTATAGTGAAAGGATGATGGGGAGATCGATTTTCACTACGTACGTGTACAGCGGACGATTAGTGTTTCACCCCACAGATTTGAAAACACATACCGTAGTAAAAAAATATTAACACGCAAGTTCCTGATGATCATATGAGATAATATCTTTGACCAATTCGTAAATAGTGTGCTGATCAGTAATGGCTAGTTTCAAGTGCCACGTTTGCTCATTTGGAGTTTGGTTCGGTGGATATTACATTATTTGAACCACGTTGGTTGGCTTATTTGACTTGGTCAAACGGCTAAATATCTTCAGCAAATTCTAGTACGTACGTGACACAACACAAGTGGTAGTGATAAGTCATGGCCACATCGCATTTAATTTTTAAACAACGATGTTGGAACCCCCAAGGACCGTCACTAGATCGGCAAGTTGATAAAGTATGTTGTTTCTTCACTTTTTTATGTTATTGATCTCATAATCTGCAACTAGCTATTTTGCTAGAGGGTGTGGACTAAAAAGTTGTAAAATCGCACCCATACATAGATCATATGTAACACCATAGTTCATACCCCCATACAAATCTTCTTGGATTCAACTCTGCCAAATTCGGATCACCGAGAAGAAAAATCCGATTTTAAATTTTGTTTTTCAACTAGTTTTATATGTAAATCTATAAAAAAAAAAACAGTAATCGAAAGAGAAAATTGTTTTCGACTTCATGATAGTCGTCATCCGCAAACTTTGACAAAGAACTTGTCTCCTCTTTAAAACATTTTATGTACAGCCACGTGACAACAACAGCTTGCTTTCTTACCCTACTAAGAGAGCCCCAGCAGTCCAGCACTTGCCACGGACAAGTAGCAAACTCACCGTTAATTTGTTAGATATTTGTTTTTGTCAAAGGGTATTCATTGATTGACATTTTAAAACTTATTTAGCAATCGAAAGATAAGTTTCTAGTGATAATTTTATTAAACTACAACTTTTTACCAAGAACTTCATCGCTTAAGGTTTAGTTTGATGAATTGAATTTTGAAAGTTTTACGTTTTTTACTTTTATTTTTTGAATGGAACTATGTTTTAAGCTAATTTCATGTAAAACTTAAGCTTTCATTGTAAATAACATTTACACATATTCTTACCAAAAATAATTCTTTACTAAATTGGATAGCTAAAATATATAACTTTAATGCTATTAATTAGATTACAGTTTTTTTTTTTTTTTTTTGTGTGTGTAACCGATCGAATATGTTTTTATCTTTTTTATAACTTGAAAATTATGGGCTAGAACACCATCACCTCATTGGTAACGGATATGTCTTGACCGCTGTTATTCAAGCATTTTAGTCACATATTTTCGATTTTGGCTACAAAAAGTTGACTTTTTCTTGTAGTAGAGAATTGGAAAGCAGCATGTAGAAATGAAAAATGCCATGATGCACCAGCGACACCTATGCAGGCTATGCGTAAAACTCGTCATGTTGCCCATCACACACGTAAAGTTTCCGCTTGAGAAGTTGATCTCGTATCATCTTCATTTTTATTCTAAACTTTCTACATTTTTTTGCTTCACCCCAAATACATGCGCACGTTTTATGCAGAGTATATATCTTATTATAAGACATAGTTAAAAATGAGTTGGTCCTACAAAACAGTATCTAGATCTTGAGTTACCGCGATCCAATTCTTAAATAATATTTCATTTCCACAACGTAAATTTGGTGTCCAATCAAACACTATTGAATTGAAGGTTTTTCTCTAGTGGCACGACCTGCCTAATAAAACTTATAAATAAGTTTTTATTTTTGACAAATTATTTGGTCATTTTACTGAACAATTCATAGTTTCTGTAGGATATCGATTACATAAAAGATTTTTTCACATTTTTTTTTCGACTGAATGATTCAATATATTCAATTGCTTCGAGTTTTTTACAATTTGCAAACCCCATACCTAGGGCACTTCCAAAAAAATAAGGATCCTAAAAGTCTTTTTCACATATATTGATAGATATTTGATGATGTATACACATGCTCATTTGTGAATAGCAAACCAATTAATATTCTTACTGAATACACCACCACACCATTTCTTTTCTTTCTTAATGTTGAAGTAGCTATGCAAGCCAGTACTTTCTCATTAAACTGGATTAGGCACCTCTAAGTAATTGTGCCCAATTCTTGAGGAGAGATAGTCAATCCTTATTGAAAAATAAAGGCCGTATATAAAAATTATATTTTATTTATCAATATATGTGACAAATATGGACTAGAAGAAAGACTCCTACCGTATATAAAACTTATATATTATTGTAAGTTTATAACAACAAAGTCAAACCAAACAGTAAAACATTAACATGCATGTCATAAAGTCGCTCGTAGAGTGACAAAGACTTATTTTATGTAAAATACACTTTAAGCATCAAATACTTTTGGGAGATTAACATGGGAAGTAACAAATACACTTGTGAGCTGGGAATACATAGTTGCAAGATCCATGTCGTGCTCCCTCAAGGTTAATGCATTGATTCTTGCAAGCATTATTGTTTCCGCAAACTCCTGACCATGTCCCACTCGGCCTCTCGCACAACTTCTGTGCTTCCACCATTGACGGGGCTTCTGCAGAAGTATGTATATATTTCTCATGGTTAGTTATCAAAAATGAAAATAATATTTAAACACACATTTTTCATTCATATGATAACTAGATCATTACTCACCAAAAGCAGCAAAGAGAACAAGAGCAGCGAAGATAAGGGTGATGATGGAAGCAGACTTAGCCATGATTATCACTATTTTGTTTTCAAAGTATGTATGTATGTGTTGTGTGATGAAATAAGCTAGATCAGCCTCTATTTATAATGAAATGATGGTTAGTTTAGTCTTCTATTTGTGCATCGTCTAATCACGGATCGCGACCCCACAAATTAATCACGCAGTGTCTTCTAGTAGCTGATATTAGATATCTTGATATATTCATAATTGATGGCTGGTTTCTCCACCACATATTTTTCTCTAAATATCTAAGTGGCTGCTTTGGATTTGAGTTAATGCTACATTGGTCACATTGACCGATATTATTGTTTCGTAGCGTTGCAAAACAGACAGAACCGAAGGGTACAAGCCAGCCAAACTGGTGCTTGCGGCTGCCATAGTAATATGTATTTAATCGGCGCCCTGTTTTACAACAAAAAGTCGTTAGTATGGTGGAAACCTACTTCTAAGGTCTAACTAAGAGAATTGGTCACATATTCACACCACATAAAATACATTTTTTACCTTTTTCTTTTTAACAAAATAAAAATCAGCCAATTTTTTTTTTTTTGAGCCATCAAAATCTCAAACAGGAAAATTAATTTTAAAGTTTAAACGTCAATAAAATTATTTAAAAAATTTATAGTGTTATTGATATTTTTTTCAAGGTTTAAAGTGCTGTTCACAAATACTTTAAAAATTTTAAAGCTTTTTCCAAACTTTTTTTTTAAAATACATAAAGTCATAAACTGTAGTCACAATTTAGGCTTAATACAATACAGTAATTCTTGCGGACAAAGAGATCGTCATCCCGGAAAATAGCATCGTTAATGTGTCTTTTCAAGGCTAATTCACTCATTATTTCTACAAACTCCTGCACTTGGCATCTTGCACTGTTGCACAACTTCCCAACTTTTGTGCTTCCACCATTATTGGTGAATATATATATATATATATATATATAGATATATATTTAGTTTAGTCAAATGCTCGATTTAAATTAAAATCAAACTAATTGAGACTACAATCCTATCCGTAAGATAAATCTAAAATTGAAAATTTGACCGGAAATCTAGACCAGGGCCTAAAATCGAAACGTTTGTTGGGAACATAAGCTTTTAAGTTCGAAATCAAAACCGTAACCTAAACTTTGTATATGTTCTTGATTTATCGCCAACATAGGCACCTCTTTTTACGCAAAGCTTTTTAATACACAATATTAGAAAAATGAATAGCCAGATCTTGAGTTCTTTCATTACCATAATTTAACTAATAAATTTAAATTATATTTCATTTCTTTAACGTGAATTTGATATAGTCTGGTCAATCTATTGAATTGTAATTTTACTCTAGATTTAACGTGAACTTCCTACAAAAACTTGTAAATAAAAATTTCCTTTGGCATATTATGATTCGGTCATGTAAGTGGAAACCTGATAGTTTTGTCGTGGATCAGTATATATATTATAGTATCTTACTGAACACACCACCACCTTTTCTTCTTTTCAACTTGAATTAGCTATATCAAGTTGGGAAATTGAAGATGTTGTTAGGGTACCTCTTTAGGATGAATACTCTTTCATTTTCCCAATTATACTGGAGAAATTCTCGGTCCTTTTGAATATGATCGTATTGAAGACAAACACAAAATAGATAAGAAGAAATATTTATGGCATGAAATACAGAAAAGATTAATATTTATAGCGACAAAGTCAAACCAAACATTAAAACATAAATGTGCATGTCATAACATCACTCATAGCGAGCAACACAGACTTATTTTATGTAAAATCCACACGTGTTTAAGCACCAAAAGTTTTTGGTTGATTAACATGGGAAGTAACAGATACATCTGTGAGCTGGGAATTTATAGTTGCAAGAACCATAACGTGCTCCTTCAAGATTAATGCACTGATTCTTGCAAGCATTATTGTTTCCGCAAACTCTCGACCATGTCCCACTCGGCCTCTCGCACAACTTCTGTGCTTCCACCATTGACGGTGCTTCTGCATATGTATGTATATATTTCTCATGGTTAGTTATCAAAATAAATGAAAATAAAACACATTTTTCATCTCTTTGATAAGATCATTACTCACCAAAAGCAGCAAAGAGAACAAGAGCAGCGAAGATAAAGGTTAGCCCTGGGCATTCGGATTTTCGGTTCAGATCGGATCAGATTTTTTGGATTTCGGATTTTTCAGATTGAGATGTATAAAATCCATTTAGAATCTGACTGTTTTTCGGATTGGATCGGCTCGGATTCGGATCGGTTTTCAATTTTTTTTAAAATCCGAACTGAAACTGAATCCCTTATATATATCATTTGGAAAGTAAAGCCAAATAGTTTTAACAGCTCAAATGGTTAGCGTGTATGTCCTGCAGCCATAACGTCTACGGTTCAAATCCTCCTTTCATCAAATATTTATTAATTTTTTTAAAAATATCTGTTTATAGTTAATGGGCTTGGGTTAGAAGCCCAAAAATAATACCAATGCCCCTAAAAATTAGTTGGGAATTCGGTTTAACGGATAACCGATCAGATTTCAGTTCGGATCGGTTTAAATCTGAAAATCGGAATCACACTCAATAGGAAAATCGATCGGTTTTAACTGAGAAACTGAAACCGATCCTAATTGGTTTTTTCGGATCGGTTCGGATCGGTTTGTTCGATTTCGGATTATATGCCGAGCGCTAATAAGGGTGATGATGGAAGTAAACTTAACCATGATGATTGCCGCTATTTTGTTTTCAAAGTATGTATGTATGTATTTCTTGTGTGTTGAAATAAGCTTAAGATCAGCCTTTATTTATAATGAAATGATGGTGAGTTAGTCTTCTATTTGTGCATTGTATTATCACGGATCGCAACCCCACAAATTAATCACGCAGTGTCTTCTAGTATAGCTGATATTAACAGATAAGATCTTGATTTATTCATAATTGATGGCTGGTTTCTCCACCACATATTTTTCTCTAATGATATCTAAGTGGTTGCTTTGGCTTTGAGCTAATAATACATCTTTTACGCAGGCGGCTGCTGAATCTGATGTTGTCAAGACTCAAGAAAAGTTTTTTTTTATTTTTTAACCAAGCCGATCGAGTTAAACAAGTCTTTATGATTTGTACAGAGTTTTTCACCGTTCGTTACAAGAGCGTATAGAGCTAGAAGAGAAAATGGGATCAAGGATACTATAACTGGTTATATGCTTGAATCGCAAGAAATAACCTCATTACTCTAATAAGATGTCACCTGTCTCTAATATTCTCTTCTCCAATTTAATTTTCTTGAAATTGTTTATCCAATATGATGAATCGTTTGTGCAAGTTAAGTTAAGAAGTGTATAACATATATTCGTTCCTTTAACCGCACAACTTAAAATCCTTACGCAATTAAAATTATGGTTGGTCTCTATATCTAATTTAGCTTTGAGGTTTTCTTAGCTATATAACAGAATAAAATGAAAATAAAGATTGACATTTACACAAAATCTTGTCGTTTGTCCAAAGACTATGATACGAAGAACATGAGCGACCTAATTAAACATTTTTCTTTTTCTTAATCGTCCTGATAATGCTAAAAATGGTTGTCTCAACCCTCGGTGAATCTATGTCCACAGTTAGGGCAAGTGTACTTTGACTGTCCTTTGTCTAACAAAGACTTCGGAAGCCAACCATATGAGCCAAAGTCAAACAAATTAAACTAAACGGTCAAATATTTCCGGTTATAGCACGTCAAAAATTAATGAGTGTGCGTTCTTCATGTCGCCCCTTGACTCGACAACTATAAAATTTTATAACTATCAGAAGGAGAGGAGGGGCGCCGGCGGAACTGAAAGGGCAGGAACTGCGAAATTAGGTAAGTCGCCTATGGATAAACAACCCATAATTTTGGAATTCAGTAGAAATCTGAACCGGAAATAGAGAGCCTAAACCTTGAAAAGTAATGAGCAAAATTGAAACGCAGAACAAGATCTAAACCTTTGCTCGTAGTGGCCTGGCAATGTAATCGGCTAAGTGAAACTCAATAATTTTAGATACCTCAAGGTTAATGCACTTATTTGTATGCATTATTGTTTTCCCAAAATTCTGACCATGTCCCACTTGGTGTTTCGGGTAACTTTTGTGCTTCCATCATTATTGGTGCTTCTGCATATATATTGCCACAATATATACATCTGTTTAATTTAGTCAAATAGGCGATAAATTAAAACTAAACTAAACCAACTTTGCATAGGATAGTCGTGGATCTTAGACACAAGTCACACAAGTTTTTTTTTAAATTAGTTTAAGGGGGTTGGATTTGAATTTTATTCTTACTGATTACCGCCACCTTTTTTTCTTTCTTAAATTGAATCAGCTATACAATACATTCCACTTTCTTGTGAAACTGGAGATGTTGTTCGGGTACCTCTAATACTCTTTATTCTGCCCAATTACACAGTGGAGAAATTCTCGGTCCTTTCGAAAATAAGACAAATTAGACAAGAAGAAACAGTCATGGCTTAGAAAACACAAAGTATTTATATTACTATAGAAACAAAAGTCCAACCAAACATTAAAACATAAATATGCATGTCATAAAGTCACTTACACAGAGCGACATAGACTTATTTATGTAAAATACACACATTTAAGCAACAAAGATTTTGGGGAGATTAACATGAGAAGAAACAAATACACTTGTGAGTTGGGTTGGCATAGTTGCAAGATCCATGTCGTGCTCCCTCAAGGTTAATGCACTGATTCTTGCAAGCACTATTGTTTCCACAAACCCCTGACCATGTCTTACTAGGCCTATCGCACAACCTCTGTGCTTCCACTATTGACGGTGTCTCTGCATATGTTAGGTATCAAAATAAAGGAAAATAGCATTTAAAACACAGAATCTTCGTTCATCATTACTCACCAAAAGCAGCAAAGAGAAAAAGAGCTGCAAAAATAAGGGTGATGATGGAAGCAAACTTAGCCATGATGATTATCACTATTTTATTTTGTGTGGAGAAATAGGCTTAAGATCAACATCTATTTATAATGAAATGATGATATTGTGTTAGTCTTCAACTTGTGCACCGTATAAGCACGTAGTAATAACCTCACCAATTAAACACATAGTGTCTTCTAGTAGCTAATATTAACAGATAAGATCGTCACTTATTTATATATCGTACGTTGATGGTTACTGGTTTCTCCACCATATATTTTCCCCCTGATAATATCCAAATGACTGCTTGGCTTTGAGCTAATGATACATCGTTTACATAGGCGGGTGCTTAATCTGCTGATGTGTGGTCAAGACTCAAGAGAATAAGATCTTAACCAAGCCATAGTTACACGAGTATCTTGATATGTCAGATATTTTCACAGGCGGCTGTTTAATATGATGTAGTCAAGATTCAAGAAAATAAGATCTTAACCAAGCCATTGTTACACGAGTATTTTGATATGTTAGATATTATCACAGTTAGGGAAAGTGTATATATCGACATGGTTTGGTTGATCTCAGGAGCAGCATCATTCCGAATTCAGCGGCAAACAACTTTAACCGTAAATTAATTAGATGATTCATCAATGCGTTGCTCTGGCCGGCAGTAGGTCTTCCAACCATCAGAATTTAGAAGAAGACGATATATTGGCGCCCGGCAAAGCAAGCACTGGGGACTTATAAGTCAGTTGGCTATGGATAAACAAACCATTGTTGGTCACAGACTCATGGCCTTGAACGTAATGGGCTAAACTGAAAACCGAGACGGAAATAAAATACCTACTAAACCTTTTAATTGCTCGTAATGGTCTGAGACTCTGAACCAAATGGGCTAAGTGGAGCCTCTAGCTGAGAAAATAAACAACTGACCAAAAAAATTACCGAAAGCTAACTTATATAAGAGATGAAGATTTTTAAATTCAGGAAATACATCTTTTTGTAGGGTTTACAACTTTTTTGGGTTAGATGTAATTTTTATAGAGTTTAGGAATTAAGATCTTCGGATTCATAATTTTGAATTTTGAATTTATGGTACCAAAGCAAAATGCTATATGCATTGTGTTTATATGTTCCTGCTTCACCCCAAACATGTATTTTTGCATGCGTTATTTGCTATTAGTTATTGTTTAAACGGAAAAAAAAATCACAAAGAAATGAACGGTAAAAGAATTGGATATACCTTTTTTTACCACCATTTATATTTCATTTCTCCCCCATGCAGGAATCGGCCACCTAGCTAGTGATCTAACGTCCTTATCTTTTTATATATAAATGATGATTTTTAATTTTGACTTACTCTTCGGCAAATTGGTAATTCTGTTGGCCGTTTTTTTTTCTTTAATAATTCAGGAGAATTCTATATCCACATGGGTTCTGTTGGCTGTTGTAGACAAATATTAACAAGAAGAAGAGACAATCTTACGTCGAACATAAATTATATGATTATAACAACAAAGTCTAACCAAACATTAAAACATAAACTTGCATATCATAAAGTCACTCATAGAGTAACACAGACTTATTTTATGTAAAATACACACGTGTTTAGGCACCAAAGGTTTTGGTTGCTTAACATGGGAAGTAACAGATACATCTGTGAGCTGGGAATTTGTAGTTGCAAGAACCATGACGTGCTCCTTCAAGGTTAATGCACTGATTCTTGCAAGCATTATTGTTTCCGCAAACTCCTGACCATGTGCCACTTGGCTTCTCGCACAACTTCTGTGCTTCCACCATTGATGGTGCTTCTGCAGATGTACGTATATATTTCTCATGGTTAGTTATCAAAATAAATGATAATAACATGTAAACACACATTTCGTTCATATGATAATTAGATCATTACTCACCAAAAGCAGCAAAGAAAACAAGAGCAGCGAAGATAAGGGTGATGATGGAAGCAAACTTAGCCATGATGATTATCACTATTTTGTTTACAATGTATGTATGTATGTCTTGTGTGATGAAATAACCTTTAGATCACGTTCTATTTATAATGAAATAATGGTGAGTTAGTGTTAGGGGTAGATCCTCACTCCAACAAAAGGTTAGAAAAAGCCCAAATAAACCTCTAAGGAAGGAAGGATATTTTGGTCTTTTCCGAGGATGAACCGACATAGTTTCCCATAAATACGGGCGTACGGTATCCGAGAAAAGGGGTTGCACGAAAGAGGAAAGAATACGGATAGGAAATACAAGTTCTCTCGTCCAAAGTTTAGAATCGACGAGCTCGCAGCTCGTCGTTCACCCTATTTTTCATTATTTCAGCCTGTCTAATTCACTATGTAGTCCGTCCTTTTTGTGCCTCGGCACCGATTTATAAAAAGCGTTTCGATCTCCATTTTGCCGAACTAAATATTCTAATTGTGATCGATCTGAACATCATCAACAGTTAGTCTTCTGCATATCGTATTATTACGGATCTAACCCCACAAATTAATCACGCAGTGTCTTCTAGTATAGCTGATATTAACAGATAAGATATTGACTTATTCATAATTGATGGCTGGTTTCTCCACCACATATTTTTCTCTAATAATATCTAAGTAGTTGCTTTGGCTTTGAGCTAATAATACATCTTTTACACAGGCGGCTGCTTAATCCGATGTTGTCAAGAGTCAAGAAATGTTTTTTAAAATTTTTAACCTAGCCGATCGAGTTACACAAGTCTTTATGATTTGTACAGAGTTTTTCACCGTTCGTTACAAGAGCGTATAGAGCTAGAAGAGAAAATGGGATCAAGGATACTATAATTGGTTATTTGCTTGAATCGCAAGAAATAACCTCAATACTCTAATGGGATCAAGGATACTATAATTGGTTATTTGGTCACCTGTCTCTAATATTCTCTTATCCAATATAATTTTCTTGAAATTATTTATCCAATATATATGATGAATCGTCTGTGCAAGTTAAGTTATTAATTAAGAAGTGTATAACATATATTCGTTCCTTTAACCGCACAACTTAAAATCCCTACTCAATTAAAATTATGGGTGGTCTCTCCATATCTAATTTAGCTTTGAGGTTTTCTTAGCTATCAGAATAAAATGAATATAAAGATTGGCATTTACACAAAATCTTGTCGTTTGCCCAATGACTATGATACGAAGAACATGAGCGACTTAAACATTTTTCTTTTTCTTAATCGTCCTGATAATACTGAAAATGGTTGTCTCAACCCTCCGTGAATCTATGTCCACAGTTAGGGCAAGTGTACTTTGACTGTCCTTTGTCGAATAAAGACTTCGGAATATTTCCGGTTATAAATAAATTAAACTAAACGGTCAAATATTTCCGGTTATAGCACGTCAAAAATTAATCAGTGTGCGTTCTTCAAATCGCCCCTTGACTCGACGACAATAACTATCAGAAGGAGAGGAGGGGCGCCGGCGGAACTGAAAGGGCAGGAACTGCGAAATTAGGTAAGTCGCCTATGCATTGATAGCTACTGGTTTCTCCACCATATATTTTTCCCCTAATAATATCTAAATGGCTGCTTTGGCTTTGACCTAATGATACATCGTTTGCATAGGCGGCTGCTTAATCTGCTGATGTGTGGTCAAGACTCAAGAGAATAAGATCTTAACTAAGCCATAGTTACACGAGTATTTTGATATGTCAGATATTTTCACAGTTAGAGTAAGTGTATATCGACATGGTTTGGTTGATCTCAGGAACAGCTAGCATTGTTCCGCCAAGTTTGCAGAACAAGAAACCATTCTCACGAGATTTCCGCCATTAAGAATTCACCTAGAAACACCTTTAACCATACATTAGCTTATTAGTCGGCTATGGATAACCAAACAAGTGTTGGTCATAGCCTGACCCTTGAACGTAATAGGCCGTCATAGGCTAAACTGAAAACCGAAACGGGAATCCAATACCTAAATTAACCTTTAATTGCGCGTAATGGTCTGAACCTAATGGGCTAATTGGAGCCTCTAGTTTAGGGTGATTAAAGAAATAAACGGTGAAATTCATCAAAATTTGGTGGATTAATTAGTTAAATTAGCTAGGTATAAATTGTAAATCTGTCATAACAGTTTTAAAGTACATTTTTGTGCATGCACCTCCTTTTTTAAAATCGATTTCCACAAATATCCTTACTTTAAACACTCTTAATCAAAATCATGAAGGTTATTTTCGTAAACATATTTTAATGGGTCGGTTCAAAATTAAAATGTACAACCCTAAATCACAATCGGATCCTTACTGATTATGTCAGTCGAAATTGGAAACAATATGATTGTAGACTGAAGTTATGGTAATATTCCGATTATAACAAAACTATATATAAGCCAAAAAAATCTACACTGATTATCCGCTAATGACTCTCTTAGATTATTAATCGAATAAACAACTTCGTTAATTCTAACAATAAAATTAACTAAATCCAAAGTGTTAAGATATTTTGACATCATATATAGTAACAAAATTAACTACATATGAGTATAATACTAGAATATACCTAATCAATCATTCTAAAAATTTTAAATTAAAGATATGTCAATATCTTTTAAACTTGGTCATCAAGCGTTTATCAACTAACGGTGACAAAACCCTAACATTATCTCAACATTATAAATAGATGTCATTAACACAACCTTTAAGCACCACACTACATAAATCATAAGCAAAGTTAGACTTTATTTTCTCTGATTACAAGGTTAATATCACCTATTATGAGTGTTACGATTATAGATACTATTGTTTTGTTTCTAATATTTTGTTGTTTCTTATTTATCAAGATCTAAAAATGCTAAGATCCATGCAACAGTCAAAAAAGATTTGGTCAATCGTTATGTGAATTCTCCCTATTGATGAATATGGATCAGTGGACACTCATTGAGAACTTCCAACTCACATCATGTGAATAATCTCCCTAATTAGATATTTTGTTTTTGTAGGTGATTAATAACGACATAAGCAATAAAAAAGCAAGTTAATTCATCAAAACTACAAACTTCGTTGTCTTTTACGACTTATTTAAAAACATTGTTTGTTCCATGCATGGACTATCATGTTATGTTATTTACATTACTCCACATATTATCACTACCATATTTTGTATATCCGGTTATTAAACATTTTTTTCCCTTAGACAAGGAGTCTACAACCGATGAATTTACCTCAAGCAAAGAGTCTGCAATCGCTTAGCTATATCTTTAATCATTTGTTTTTATTTTTTTCTTTATAAGTACACTAGGGTTTATATAATTATATTTGATTAAATTGTTAATATTTCTTTCAGTTATATTGTAACCAAAATTGTTATATTTTGTGTTTGTAAAATTTTAAAAATGTGTTTTACTCCTTAAAAAAAATAATATAATTTATTATTATATATACTAGTATTTTTGCAGCAATTTTTTGCTTAAAAATACGTTTTTGGAAAGTTTTTGCATTTAATGCTATTTAATGCTTATATTCATATGCAAACAAGTTTAGTTAATTCTCTCTACTATCTTTATAACCAAACAGAATTAAAATATTTTAAATATTCATATATATATTATTCTATAATTAGTATAGATATTTAGAAGATTATTCCATATTAAAAAAAATTTATTCTCCTATCATCTTTTTTTATTTTAAATTTTAAATGTAGTGAATCATCATATAATACGTAAAGTTAATAAAATGTGTATTTTTTCCTGTATATATTGTGATTTGTATTTTTTTAATGAGCATATATAACTAAATTAATATAAAAAGTGTGTGTTTAACATAATATATAGTAAATTTACTGTATATAGTAAATTATAGAATTTTAAGAAGTTTATAATTTATAACTGGTATATCTAAACTTAACAAAAAGTTTAAAATTATGAATATTTAAACGCATTGAATTTTCAAAATAATACAAACGAGTTATATTACATGACGGGTTATAAGACATTGTATGATTGAATTGATAAAAATATATATATATATATATATATCATTAATATGATACTTTAATACGGGTTAAATCTTTATTTTACTATTTTAACAATACCAATATAAAATATGTCGAATCAAACTGATTTAATTAAGATTGTATTAAACAAAAATTATTGTGCATTATACCACGAATTATACACTAAATCACTAAAATTAACAAAATAGTACATAAACAAAATTCGCATTTTAAAATAGTATATTAAAAAAAAAAACTTGGTCCACGGTACACCGCGGGTCATAATCTAGTAGTTTAATAATATTACATTCTTATAGATATATTACCAATAGAAAAAACTATATTTCTTTCAAAGTAAACTAACTTATATTCACTAATGAATTGTATTAGGACTTACAAATATTAATTTATTTTCAAATATAAATGTATTTGTATATTTGTTCAAATAAGTGATATTTATTTTCAATGTATAAATCTGAGATGGTATATAATACCATTTTCAGTTTAATTCACATATTTTTTCAAATTTGACCACAAACAAAAAAAAAACATTGTAACATCTATACTGAAATTCAATCATATAGTTACACTAATTTAAATTATAATAAAATTTTTGACTGGTATACCACGAGGTAAATCCTAGTTCACTAACAAAGGAATTGGCAAAATAATTGTACAAAAAAAATCGTAAAAGGATTACCATAAAAACCTAAAAATAAAGACTAATTGATAGTAGGATTTTCACCCAGGGTATCAATTCCCTATGCAGTTGTAGTACAAAGGGTTATTAATCCAAATGTTTGTTATGCTAGCAGATAAGATGCAATCAGAAACAGGCAAGGCAAGCCAAGCAATAGTTGGGGTTTGATCTAACAATCCTAAAATAATTAAAATAAAGTGAATAAACAAGAACCACACGACCTAAGTACTCGATGCAAGCATTCGAGTACAGGATCGGGTGCAGTGATCGAGTAAAAAAAAAAAGCAAGAACAGCTCGAAGGTATACTCGAAGGAGGTGATCGTGTACCTGTTTGGGTAAGAGATCAAGTTATGAATAAAATGTAAACAATCTAAATACGAAAGCTCCTAAGGATGGGGTACCCGACTCCTAAGTGTTCCTAACCAGTATGGATGTCCTATATGCCTCAAGCAAATATTCCCTCAGACAATGAATCTCTAAAATCTTGTTAAAACACTCTCATGATATAAACAATCAACCCAATTCTCGTTGGAGAAACATGACCAAGTAGGCAATACAAACCGATTCATTATTGTCGATAAACCCCTTTCTCATCTAATCTTTTAGGCTAAGTGAGTAAATCTCTAGCATTGATTGATTCAAGCATTTCATCTACAACTCTCGATGGTAAAACACCCTAAATCTAATCTCAACCTCTCGGTCTGTTGATAGCATTAAGCACACCAATCTAGAAGGGAATTTATAAAACATAAACATTCAAGCTAAGACATCCTAACCGATCAAGAACACAAAATCATCTATCTCATCCCTAGAAACTTTATTTCACTACTCAGATCTCATTGTAGAAAACACAAAAGCATAGATAAATGAAAATTGCATTGTATTGGAAATAAAAATAGAGTAGAAGAGTACAGAACCGAAATATAAAAGAATAGCAAAAGAAATGTAAAATAAATCCTAACAAAGTGTAGAAAGAGTTTGAATCGCTCAGTTTCTCTCCCAGAAGCTCTCGCTCTCTGTTCTGAGGGTTTGCGGCGTGCTAGGGTGAGAGGAAGAAGAGGGGGATTTATATATGGAAACCCATTAACCCTAGCTTCCCAGTCCTACCTAAGGGTCTGCTCGATGAGGTGCTCAAGGATGAGCTTGGGTTGCCCTTCGGATAGGCCTTCGAATTGTTCTTCCTACTCATGGATTCTCTTCGATCGGGTTGGTTTTCGGACTGTTCTTCCTGCTTAATAGCTCATTCGGGTACATGCTCAGATTTGACCTTGTTTCTCCCCATTTTAGGCTCTAAAGCACTTGTTTTCATCCAAAATATGCAAATGCAAGAAGACAACACCCTAAATGGCCTAAATGCGAATTCCTACAGTTAATGACCTAAAAATGTTAAGGTTAGGGTGGAAACAATGCAAAATACAGACAAAAAGGATGCTTAAAACATGTAAATTAGAGAATTATCACTAATTCACCACCGTGCATGAATTTTTCGGTAATTTTTAAAGGAATTAATCTGATCAAACTATTAAATCCATAATCCTCAATTTTCTGAATTTTTCCGTAAAGATTTGGATATTTTTCCCCGTCATTCAACTCTCTCAATCAATATTTCATTTCTCCACCATGCATGAATTTGGTAGTCTGATCAAACTATAAAATTGGGGGTTTCTCCTGGCTATAGTGATATAACGTGACGTCCTAGATGTTTTTTTATAAATGATAAATTTTGTTTTTGACATGCATATTCTTAAGTCATTTAGTGGTCGTTTGTTTCTCTGTTTTTATGTTTTCGATATATAAAAATTAGGGGTCCTGTTGGGGTGTCGCCTGCTGTAGACAAATACGAAATAGAAAGGTCTTACGTCGTACATCTTACATTATATGGGGTATTATAACAACAAAGTCCAACTAAACATTCAAACATAAACTTGCATGCATGTCATAAAGTCACTCATAGAGTAACACAGACTTATTTTATGTAAAATACACACGTTTAAGCACCAAAGATATTTGGGTTTTGGGAGATTAACATGGGAAGTAACAAATACATCTGTGATATGGGAAGACATAGTTGCAAGAACCATGACGTGCTCCTTCAAGATTAATGCACTGATTCTTGCAAGCATTATTGTTTCCACAAACTCCTGACCATGTTCCACTTGGCCTCTCGCACAACTTCTGTGCTTCCACCATTGACGGTGCCTCTGCATATATCTCTTTAAGGTTAGTTATCAAAATAATTGAAAATAACGTTTAAACACACAATTTTCATTCATATGATAAGATCATTTACTCACGGAAAGCAGCAAAGAGAACAAGAGCAGCAAAGATAAGGGTGATGATGGAAGCAAACTTAGCCATGATGATTATCACTATTTTGTTTTCAATGTATGTAATATGTATGTATGTGTTGTGTGATGAAATAAGGTTTAGATTAACCTCTATTTATAATGAAATGATGGTGAACTAGTCTTCGATTTGTGCATCGTATAATCACGGACCGTAACCCCACAAATTAAACACTAAGCGTCTTCTAGTCGAAATATCAAAGATAACATTCTGGTTTATTCATTGTTGACGGCTGGTTTCTCCACCACAAATGTTTCCCTATGGATGGGTTGCATCGTTATCTTTGTAACTTAAGTGGCTGCTTTGGCTTGGAGTCAAGTATCACATCGTTCACATGGGCGGCTAGTTAATTTGACGGTTCAATGTTTGGAAAGAAGTTCGTGAAAAATGAACCGATGCATCTGTCGACACTGATGCGGATCATTAATTTGTAAATCTCGATCCATTGTCGATAACTGGTTTTGATTTTAGGTTAATTTAAATCTCATGAACATATATGTTACACTTAATTAGGACTGGGCTAATCTTCGTATAATACCCAACACACAATAAAGCACCAAGAGTTTTGGTACATTGAGATGCGAAGAAACAAAGGCAGCGTTGGAAGTGTAAATATGGATGAGACAATAATAAAGTGCAGAAAATAAATAACATAAGAACATTGTTAACGAGGTTCGGTTTTTTCTACTACACGGGACCACGTCCAGATTTCAATTTTATTAGAACAGGAAAGCAAATACAACATATTCGCAAAAGCGTAAATCAAGCACAACCCTCTTAATTCACCGCTCCGTTCTATAACATGAAATCTTAAGGATAAATCTCTACCCTTAACTAAACTCACACCGAGCCTAGATTCAAACCAAGATAACCTAACCTTGGGCTAAACTCCCCCTAAGCCTAGACTTCAGATCTTCAACTCTCTTGAGCAACCTTCACACACACGTCACACCGACGAACAAAGAAGCTTGAACAACACAAGCACCAAACCGCGAAACTAAGCCGCACACAATGAGAAAGCTCTCTAGAGTTTTTATCTTTTATCTCTCAGCTTTCTTACTTCTCTAGGACGTGCCCAACATCTCCTTATATATCCATCAAGACTTTCTAATCACCATAGGAGAAAATTTCCAAATTTCATAAGAAAAATGTCTTTTTCCTTTTTGCTATTTTCATTTTCTTTGTAAAACTCCAATTTAATCAACCCAATAAATAGTAGTTTTCCTCTTCAATTCATCCTCAAACCTTCCTTCAATATTACCTTCTCAAACCTTCTAAAAACTTCTCAGGCACATAAAACAACAACAATCTTGTATCACGTCTTGTATCACACAGACACTAGTTCAAACAAACCAATACATCTTCAGCAAAATTCATGTCTTGCATGCTCCCCCAACTATGCATCTATTCTTGGACACAATGTTGTTTAAACTATTTCATGACCATCGGATTACACTTGATACACAAATATCGTATCAATCAGAATTAATTACACAATAAGTCTAATATCTATCATTCTCTACTGTCACAACTTGTGCGCTTCCACCATCTTTTGTCCTTCTGCATTCATAACTCAAGATTAGTTAATTCTTTTATAAAGAACTCAAGATTCGTTATTAACTTATTAGTAATACTAATATATATGTGTTGTCAAATAAATTCTAATGAAGTTGCCATTTTGCCATGCATTATCATAAGATCATTACTCACCAAGAGCACCAAAGATGAAAAAAGCAGCAAATAAAATGGTGATGATGAAAGCAAACACCATGATGACTAATAATACTTTAGTTCAATGTATATATGTGTAGCCTGATAGGAAGCGTCAGATCAAACTATATTTGTAATGAAATGGTGGGGACTTAGTGTTTTACTTGTCCCCACAAATTAAACGCATACACGCAAGTAGATAATAACATAAAGATAAGTTGTTGAACAGTTGTCGATGGCTGGTTTTTCAACCACATATTAGACTATATCTCTATCAAATGTAACCTAATAAATTGGTTAATCTGACTAGGTCAAAAATCTCAAGATGATTAAATGGTTCAAAGCTTCAACTCAGAGTTTGAAAGCACCACCATTTCTTTGTTTCTTACTTTTTTTGTATATAGTTGAATCGCCAAAGTAAACCATTTTTTCATTAAACTGGAGATGATGTTGTGTTCCTCTTGGAACAAAACTCTTTATTATGTGCCCTTATTAGAGAAGTGCTCAGTCCTTACTGGAATTGATGTTCGGGTGGCATGAATAATATAATATATATGGGAAAGGGTATACGTATAAGTTTATAATATTATAAGAAACCAACATAATCATGTCTGGTTCATGTCATAAGCTCACTCATGGAGTGAGACAGACTTATTTTATGTGAATTACACAATTAATCGTCACAAATTTCTAGTCGATTAACATGGGAAGAAACAGGAACACTTGTTAACTGGGAAGGCAACGTTGCAAGATCCATGTTTTGCTCCCTCAACTCGGATGCAATGATCCCTGCACGCAAAATTACTAAAATTACAAATTCCTCGCATAGTCCCAGTACTTGGCCTCCCACACAGCTTCTGTGCCTCCACCATTGTTGGAGCTCCTACATGTATATTGTATATACCTCAAGGTTAATGTCGAATAAATCGTAATTTTATAAAAGAAAAAATTATAACCACATTTTGGCATGCATATTATAAGATAATATTTACTCACCAAGTGCAGCAAAGAAAAGAAGAATAGCAAAGAGTAGAGAGAAGATGGAAGCAAACTTAGCCATGACTATATATATGATTACTTTGTTTCCGATGTATGAGTGTGAAGTGTAAGGAAAGAAGCATAAGTTCAAACTTTAAATATAACGAAATGGTGGCGTGTCTGTCGTTTTCTTGTCAGCGTACAATAGTGTGTTAACCTCACAAACTAACCACGTACACACCATCTTACAGTAGAAAACATTAACAAGTACGCAAGTAGCTAATAATACATAAAAGATGTTGGCACGCATGTTGATAAATAAGTCGATGGCTGTTTTTTTAACCATATATTAGACTATCTCTGTATCAAATGTAGCCTAAGAAACTGGTTAATTTGACTTGGTCAAGAATCTCAAAATGATTAAGCGGTTCAAAGCTTCGAATCACAGTTTCAAATCACCACCAGTTTTTGTTTCTGACATTTTTGTTTTGTTGGAGATGATGTTGTCTTCCTCTTGTTTGAATGCTCTAACTTATATATTATAGAGAAGTTATCAGTCCTTAATTCCTTATTGCAAATGATGTTCGTGTGGCATGAATAGTCAAATATGGGTAAGAGTATAAAATTTATACTATTATAAGAAACCGACGTAATCATCTCTGGTACATGTCATAAGCTCACTCAAAGAGTGAGACAGACTTATTTATGTGAATTAAACGCATAATATTAAGCATCAAAATATTAATGTAGTCTATTAACATGGAAAGACACAGAGACACTTGTTAATTGGGAATACAAATTTGCAAGATCCTTGTAGAGCTTTCTCAACTTGGATGCAATGATCCCTGCATGGAATATTACTGACACTACAAATTCCTCGCGCAGTCCCAATACTTGGCCTCTCACACAGCTTCTGTGCTTCCACCATTGTTGGTGCTTCTACAGGTATTATATACCTCAAGGTTAATAACTATTATTAACTATTATCAAATAAATATCTTAATACATAAATAAAAACTTATAACCTCATTTTGCCATGCATATGATAAGAACTCACCGAGTGCAGCAAAGAAAACAAGAGTAGCAAAGAGAAGAGAGAAGATGGAAGCAAACTTAGCCATGACTATGATTTCTTTGTTTCCGACGTATGAGTGTGAAGTAAGGAAAGAAGCATAAGTTCAACCTTTAAATAGAACGAAATGGTGGTGTGTCGGTCGTTTTCTGGTCATCATGCAATAGTGTGGTAACCTTACAAATTAACCACGTACACTGTACACACCATCTTCCGGTAGGAAACATTAACACGCAAGTAGCTCATAATACAGAAAAGATATTGACTAGTTCATGGCTTATTTCTCAATCACATATCACGTATCGGGTTTTGCCTCTCTATCTAATGTAACATAAGGAGATGCTTGGAGTTAATGCTACATTCTGGTTAATATATTTGACTTGGTCAAAAAACAACTAAATTCATTTTCTTCGAAAATATCTGATGCAATAGTTGAAAAAGTTATCTAACCCCGATGCAGGCCATGTGTAAAATTAAGAACCGAGATATTTAAAACCTTGTCGAGACATTGGACACATATAAGTATAGTACAATTTATGAAAGGTTTGATTACTTTTGTCAATTAGCCTCAAACTAAAATAATTAAAAGGCAATTATAATTAAAAGGCAATTATAATTAACAATCAAAACTCATATATTTATTAGTTATTACAAATCCAACATCAGGCTTATTTTATGTTAGATCTTTGGTATATTCACGTGGGAATTGAATGAGCAAAGACACTTGTTAACCGGGAAGGCAGCGATGCAAAATCCATATTGTGCTCCCTCAAGTCCAATATGCACTTTTACTTTCTTTTTTTGTCAATCATATGCACTTTTACTTGCAAGTTTTATTGTTTAAACAATTCTTTTTATCATGTCCCAGTTGGCCTCTGGCACAACTTCTGTGATATCATATTGCTGATAATTCTGCATATACAACTCAAGTTTGATTATGGTCGTTGAATTTTCTTCTTTTTTTTGAGAAAATTGCTGTCAAATTAATCTTTATATATGCCAATTGACTATGCATATAATAAGATCAATATTACTCACCAAGAATAGCAACGAGGAGGGGCAGTGAAGAGAAGGGTGATGATGGAACTGAAAGCAAACTTACCATGACTATTACTATACTTGGACTTGAGTTAACATGATGAAACAAGTGTATGATCAAACTCGGTTTATAACTTTTTTTTTTCTTATGGTGGTGGCCTGGTGGGTTAGTATTTGACAACTTGTCAACGCATAATAAATGTATTAGCCCTACAAATTAGACACCGTCTTTTAGTATACAATTTATTAAACACGCAAGTAGATAATAATAGATAGACGAGTTGCTGAACAGTCGATAGCTGGTTTTATTCAACCACTTGTTAGGCTGCCTCTCTACCAAATGCAACCTAAGCAACTGGTTAATTTGGCTCGGTCAAGAACTAACCCATGATGATTGAATGGTTCAATGCCTCGAATAGGAGCTTGAAAGAAACATGTGGACATGTAAAGGATACGAACCATGATTGCATCTGGATGCAGGTCATCCCATTGTCCATTATATTCTTGAATTTTCCATTTGAGATTTAAAGCTCTCTGATTCGCTTGAGTCACAAGTAAAACCAGTCTATGATCTTCTTCTCTCCAACTTAAGTGGATGTGGATAGCCATCATCGTCAAGCTGAAGGCCCAAGGCCAATGATGATGCTTCCGTGAGCTGCTTTAGTATGGAGCCAAGACTGCCAGTATTTGAATAGATGCCAGTATAGGGAATTGTACGTATAAGTTATAACAATTCAAATTAAACTCCAGACCCTTGAACATTAACTTGAGAGCAATATTTTTCCTGGAAGTTATTATCTTTTTTGTAATTCGCTCTTCACTTTAAGTCTGTCGTTTTCTTGTCAGCGTACAATAGTGTGTTAACCTCACAAATTAACCACGTACACACCATCTTCCAGTAGAAAATGTTAACACGCATGTTGATAATAAGTCCATATCGATGGCTGTTTTTTCAACCATATAGTATTAGACTCTCTCTCTCTGGCTCTATCTCTCTATCAAATGCACCCTAAGAAACTGGTTAGTTTGACTGGGTCAAGAATCTCAAAATGATTAAACGGTTCAAAGCTTCGAATAAAAGTTTCGAAGCACCACCACTTTTTTTTTCTAACTTTTTTTTTTAGTTTCGAGATGATGTTGTGTTCCTCTTGTTTGATGAATGCTCTGACTTATATATTATAGAGAAGTTATCAGTCCTTATTGCAAATGATGTTCGTTTGGCATGATTAGTATAATATGGGCAACAGGGCAAGAGTATAAAATTTACACTATTATAAGAATTCAACATAATCATAACTGGTATATGTCATAAAGCGCACTCATGGAGTCATACAGACTTATTTTATATGAATTAAACGCATAATATTAAGCATTAAAATATTGTAGTCTATTAACATGGAAAGTAACAGTTACACTTGTGAACTGGGAATGCAAATTGGCAAGATCCGTGTGGTGCTTTCTCAACTCGGATGCAATGATCCTTGCACGGAAAATTACTGACACTACAAATTCCTCGCGCAGTCCCAACACTTGGCCTCTCACACAGCTTCTGTGCTTCCACCATTGTTGGTGCTTCTACAGGTATTATATACCTCAAGGTTAATAATTATTACAAACAATTATCGAATAAAATCTTAATACATAAATAAAAACTTATAACCTCATTTTGCCATGCATATGATAAGATAATTACTCACCGAGTGCAGCAAAGAAAACAAGAATAGCAAAAGAAGAGAGAAGATGGAAGCAAACTTAGCCATGACTATGATTTCTTTGTTTCCGATGTATGATTGTGAAGTAAGGAAAGAAGCATAAGTTCAAACTTTAAATAGAACGAAATGGTGGTGTGTCGGTCGTTTTCTGGTCATCGTGCAATAGTGTGGTAACCTTACAAATTAACCACGTACACACCATCTTCCGGTAGGAAACATTAACACGCAAGTAGCTAATAATACATAAAAGATGTTGACTAGTTCATGGCTTATTTCTCAATCACATATCACGTATCGGGTTTTGCCTCTCTATCTAATGTAACCGAAGGAGATGCTTGAAGTTAATGCTACATTCTGGTTGATATATTTGACTTGGTCAAAAAAACTAAATTCATTTTCTTCGAGAAAATCTGATGCAATAGTTGAAAAAAACGTTAAATAACTCCGATGCAGGCCATGTGTAAAGTTAAGAACCGAGATATTTAAAACCTAGTCAAGACATTGGACAAAAAAAAAAAAAAAAAAAAAAAA
>NC_025700.1:20418540-20429053 GCF_000633955.1 Camelina sativa | reverse complement strand
AAAAAAAAAAAAAAAAAAAAAAAAAAAAAAAAAAAAAAAAAAAAAAAAAAAAAAAAAAAAAAAAAAAAAAAAAAAAAAGATCAAACTCGGGTTTATAACCTTTTCTATAAAATAAAATTGAAAAAAAAAAGTTTATAGTTTATAATAATGGTGGTGGGTTAGTATTTTATAACTTGTCAACAAATAATAAATGTATTAGCCCTACAAATTAAACACCGTTTTCTAGGAGACAATTTATTAAACACGCAAGTAGATAATAGGAGTAATAGAAAGACGAGTTGCTGAACAGTCGATAGCTGGTTTTATTCAACCACTTGTTAGGCACTTTTAGGCTGCAACCTAATTTGGCTCGGTCAAGAACTAATCTCATGATGATTGAATGGTTCAATGCCTCGAATATGAGCTTGAAAGAAACATGTGGACATGTAAAGGATACGAACCATGATTGCATGCATCTGGATGCAAGCCATCCCATTGTCCATTATATTCTTGAATTTTCCATTTGAGATTTAAAAATCTCTGATTCGCTTGAGTAAAAAGTAAAACCAGTCTATGATCTTCTTCTCTCCAACTAAAGTGGATGTGGATAGCCGTCAAGCGCCTGAAGGCTCAAGGCCAATGATGATGCTTCGGTGAGCTGCTTTAGTATATATGGAGCCAAGACTGCCAGTATTTGAATAGATGCAAGGATGCCAGTATAGGGAATTGTGAACTCGCCATATTTTTTTTTATAATTCAAGCAGAACTTTACGTATAAGTTATAACAATTCAAATTAAACTCCAGATTCATTGTTATTACAAAGTATTTAATTGAATTTGTAACTAGAAATGTAATTATGTAGATAATCTCTCCGAATATAAAATCTAATTTTAATGATTTTGGTTCAATATGGCTTGAATCAAATATGTAATACAATAAAAAAAAGTCTAATATTGAAATTTGTATTTTCATCCGACATACAAAAGCAATCGCTAAGTTTCTATAAATTTACTAATAAATAATTATATCGACGCTAATTCCATTACTTTCCTCATAAATTATGAGTCCTAATATTGGTTAGTCTGTCCGATTCGAATTCCTCCTCTGCATGTTTGTTACCATTATGACACTTGCATGTCATGGAAAAATATTGGAAATTAATAGTTGTACGCTATGAGATAATTTTATTTTAAAAGTATATTCGATGTCAAAGATTCTTTTAAAGAATTATGTAATCACAAGTCACATCTATATGCATATATAAAATAAAAGAAAATAAAGTTTAGAAAGAAAAAATCGTTGTCCTTCTCGACTTTTCCAGTTGTACTTAAGAAAAAGAAAACATGAACCAAACAATATCGTAAAATACGCAACATGATCGGTCATATATAGAAATGACACATACTTATTTTGATTAAGATATCTTCTTCTTCTTTTCTTCAAAGAGAAAAAAAAATCGTTATTTTATGTAACATTGATTAACATGCATGGAAGTAAGTAGAAATACATGTGATATGAGAAGATATATACTAGTACTCTAGTAGTAACATGGAAACAAGTGCAAGATCCTTGTAGTGCTCCCTCAAAATTAATGTACTGTCTCTAGCATGTATTATAGCTTCCACAAACTCATGACCACGTCCCACTATTGTTCCTCCGATACACAAATTTTGTGTTTCCACCATTTGTGGTGCTTCTATATGTATAAATGGTTATTATTCAAGGTATCAGAATAAACTAATGAAAAGGAAACTTTAAACACATACTTCCATGCATATAATAAATCATGGTTTGTAGTTGATTGGTTCTTCTCCACCTATTTATGCTTTGTAACGCTGCTTGATCTATCTAATGTAACCTAAGCGACTGGTTTGGCTTAGCTAGTGCTACATTAATTGTCCAATTGGGCAGACTCAAGAAGAATAAAATCTTCATTAAGTCATAGTTACAAAGTCGTGGTGATTTGTGAGAGATTTGCAAACTTCGTTGTATGAGTATAGAGATAGAAGAGGAAATTAGGACTTCAGTATACTTTAATGAATTCTGCTGTAACTCAATCGGGGTACTAAAGACCACCTAAGGAAAATATTTTTCTAGGTCTCAAATTCCAATATCGAATCATAGGCAACCAATTTACTACAGAACCAATTTTATAAACGATGAGCTTTTTTGTTCATAGCCTCCGTCTTTTCACCGCCCAATTCATAGTCTTGTCGCAGGTCATGATACAAAAGTTGGAGGATGACATATATATATGTCCATTCTGAATAGTTAGACAACAATTCGCTCCTGAATGCATGCACCATCACTTTTCTTTGTTTCTAGAGTTGATTAGCCAAGTAAGCCACTTTCTTTTTAATATGTTATGATGTTATATATGTATACTTCTAGGCTGGATGCTTTCTATTGTCCCAATAAGGATGTGTTCGAAGCAAATACAAATGGGCAAGAACAAGAACAGTTCTGATACGTAAGAGTTTATATTATTATAAGAAACGATAGAATTCTACATAGTAACAATACCAGGACACATGTCACTAAGTCACTCATAGAGTGGCAGAGACTTATTTATGTAAAATACACACACACTTATGAACCATGGAGTTTTAGTAACTTAACATGGGAAGTAACAGATACATCTGTGATATGGGAAGACATAGTTGCAAGAACCATGACGTGCTCCTTCAAGATTAATGCACTGATTCTTGCATGCATTATTGTTTCCACAAACTCCTGACCATGTCCCACTATTCTTTTTGCACAACTTTTGAGCTTCCACCTTTGTTAGTCCTTCTATATATATACGTATATAATCATTATCAAACAAAATTTTAAACGCGAAAAACAAATTGATAAGTTATTTTACCATGTATATGATTAGATATCATTACTCACCAAGAGAAGCAAAGAGGACAAGAGCAACGAAGAGAAGGGCGATAATGGGAGAAAATTTAGCCATGATGATTATTGATTACTACTTAATTTGTTTTCAATGTATGTGTATTGTGAGAAAATAAGTATAGTATCAACTTCTATTTATAGTGAGTTCAGTCTTTTACTTTTCGTCTTTCTAAATTGTGTAACACCCCACAAATGAATCACATATTGTCTTCCAGTAAACAATAGAAGATAAGATGTTTGACTAGTTTGGAGTTGATGGCTGTTTTCTTAACCACATATATATGACTGTGCCTCTCTATCTAATGTAATTTAAACAGATCCTTCGGGTTCGAGTCAGTGCTACACTGTTCACTTGGGTGGCTGGTTAATATATTTGACTTGGTTGGTCTTGGTCATGAAGATTAAACTCAATATTTCGAACGTGAGTTGGAAAAGAACCGATGCATGCCATGTTTAAAGCTCGTCACATTCTTGACGTTTCCATTTTCGACTTACTTAACTCTCTAATGCTTGATTCACAAGAACAAAACAGTACCCTCGATACTACAATAAGAGATGTCCCCCGGTGTAAGGAAATGCTTGCTTGATTGTATTGATATGAGATATTACAATATATATAGACTTGTACACTAGGGTTTTGTTCATATTAATTACACATGTTTCCTTTGTTATATTAATACTCTCTATACGCCCCCTCAAGATGGAGGCAGTTGCTTGACTCCGATCTTGAAACTTAACTCTGCAAAACGTTGAGGCGGTAACAGCTTAGTGAGAGCCTCAGCAAGCTGATCATCACCGGAAATATGTGCGACCCGAAGAACACCGGATTGGATATGCTCACGAACGAAGTGATAGTCCAAAGCAACATGTTTCATCTTGGAATGGAAAACAGGATTCGCACAAAGATAAGTGGCCCCAATGTTGTCACAATAAATCACCGGAGGTAGCGGAAGGGTGACTCCCAACTCATGTAGTAGTGAACAGATCCATCGGAACTTAGAAGCTGTGTTTGCAACAGCGCGATACTCTGCCTCAGTAGACGACCGCGAGACACTCCTCTGTTTCTTTGAGGACCAAGAGACCGGACTTCCACCAAAATAGACAAGATATGCGTTCGTCGAGACATATGTAGCCTTGTCGCGACCCCAATCTGCATCAGAGAATGCATGGACAGTGAGAGGAGCATCACGACGAAGGAGGATCCCTAGAGTAGAAGTGCCTGCAAGATAACGCAACACCCGCTTCACAGCTTGCCAGTGTTCATTTGTCAGCTTGTGCATAATCTGGGAGAGTCGGTTTACTAGAAAAGCAATGTCAGGTCGTCTGAACGCAAGATATTGGAGACTCCCAACGACCATGCGATAATCCTTCGCATCAGTGAGAGGTGTGCCGAAATTAATTGTGAGCTGAGATGAAGAGGCCATTGGTGTGGGAACTGGTTTTGCACCAAGCATCTTTGTCTTTGCTAACAGATCAAGAATATACTTCTGTTGCATTAAATGGAGACTTGTCGACGTTCTTGTAGCTTCTACACCCAAGAAGTAACTCAAAGGACCTAGGTCTTTCAAAGAGAACCGATTGGAAAGCGAGGCATTGAAAGCAGTAACCAACGGAGGAGGACCCGTAATGATGATGTCGTCGACATAAACAAGGACATAGACGTAAGAGACACCATGTTTGTAGATGAAGAGAGAGTTGTCACCAAGAGAAGTTTTGAAGCCGGACTGAAGGAGAAAGTTGCGGAGTTCAGTGTATCAAGCACGTGGAGCTTGTTTTAAACCATATAGTGCCTTGCGCAAATGGCAAACATGGTGAGGATGATCCTTATCAACAAATCCTGGAGGTTATGACACATATACTTCATCGTCAAGACTGCCTTGCAGGAAAGCATTGTTGATGTCAACTTGATGAATAGTCCAATCCTTTTTAACCGCAATTTCTAACACGAGACAAATAGTGGTGGATTGAATTACGGGACTGAACGTCTCCGAAAAATCAACACCATATTGCTGGTTAAAACCATGCGCGACCAGTCGAGCCTTATACATGTCAATGGAGCCATCATGTTTATATTTAAGTGTAAAAATCCACTTACAAGTGATGACATTTTGATGTGCAGCTGGTGGTGTCAAATCCCAAGAATGTTCGCGAATTTGAGAATTAATCTCTTCAGCCATGGCGTTCCGCCAGTTGGGATCGCGTAATGCCTGAGCCACCGTTGTGGGTATAATCGGGGAAGATGTGACCGAGAGGCTGTATTTCTTATTCGGCTTGACAATGTTACTCTTTGAGCGGGTCTGCATAGCATGTTGCGGTGGTTGCGGCGGCGGAGCAGGTACAGGAGCCGGTGGCACAGCAGGTTGCAGAGCCGGTGATGGAGTGGTATTCGAAGACAACATCGGAGAGGTGGAAGATGATGAAGACGACGTCGAAGAGGTAGAAGATGAAGATGTTGATGATGGGCCTGATGGGCTTTGATCAAGTGAACCGTTGAGGCCCATGGAGGATGGACCATCATTAGCCCGTTTTGTCCGTGTCTCATGATCAAGATCGAGAGAAACAGAGGACGTACCTGAGGTAACCGGAGACCCGGAAACCGATGACGGAGCCGGTGAGGATGGCAAAGGTGGCGATGGCGGGTGAGGATCGTTGCACGGGAGTGGCGCAGAATGAGCTGTAGATGAGTGAGACGGATTTGCCGGCAACACCGGTATCACCGTAGACGACTGATGAGAAGCTACCGGAACCGATATTGGAAAGGGAAGTAGAGACAGCCGCAGCAGCAAATGGAAAGATTGACTCCACAAACTGGACATGGCGGGACGTGTATACTCGTCCAGTCGAAGGATCCAAACAGAGGTAAGCGCTTTGGGTCTGCGTGTAACCGAGGAAAACACACGCCGTAGACCGAGACTCGAGCTTATTGTTACGATAAGGACGGAGACATGGATAGCAAACGCAGCCAAAAACTCGAAGCTTGTTGTAATTTGGAAATATTTGAAACAGTTTGTGATATGGTGAGTCTCCACCGAGGACATCCATGGGCATACGGTTTATGAGATATACCGTAGTTGAAAACGCGTACGGCCAATAGCTGAGAGGAACGAAAGTACGACCCATTAGTGCAAGACCCGTTTCAACAACATGAAAATGTTTCCGTTCGGAAATACCGTTATGTTCTGGCGTATGAGGCGGTGTTGTAAGATGCGAGATGCCTTGGGAAGTCAAGAACAAACGCAAAGCGATGAACTCACCACCATTGTCTGAATACAACGTGCGTATCTTCGTTTGTAACCGATTCTCGACAAGAGCCTTAAAGGCAATGAAGACATCTTTGACTTGAGATTTAAGTTTTAAAGGGTATAGCCATGTGTATCTAGTAAAATGGTCAACAAGAACAAGATAGTATTGAAATTTTCAGAGGAGGTTATGTGTGATGACCAAACATCAGTATATATATATTCAAGAGGTTGAGAGGATGAAATAGTGTTTGTATAAAATGGAAGTTTGTGACTTTTATTGATGAAGCAATCAGAACAAGAGAACTGTTTTTGTGTAGAAGGAGAAACGAGTAAGAAAAACTTTGAAACTATAGTTTTTAAAACAGAAAAGAAGGGATGCCCAAGTCGAAGATGCCATGATAAGAGATCGGTTGCCGGTGAAGTTGACACGGAGAAGACATTGATGGTGTTGCGGTCGCAAGGCCACTCATACAGCTCATTCTTAGTTCTGCCTTGAAATAATTGCGCCCCCGTGCTCAGATCCTTCACCTGAAAATATGCCGGAAAGAAATGCACAGACACCTTGTTATCATTGCACAACCGATATATGGAAATAAGATTCTTGCGAACATTAGGAACATAAAGAATATCTTTCAAAGCAAGTAAGCAAAAGGGTGTAGGGAGTAAGGCAGAACCCGTTTGAGCAATCTTAAGACCGGACGCATCAACAATGGTGACTTCTTCACCGCCAGAATATGGATGGTAAAGAGATAAGTTGGACAGATCAGTAGTAAGATGGTGCGTAGCACCGCTGTCCATCACCCAATTCGTCGGATTATATGGCGAAACAGATGCAACATTTGCGTTAGGGTGACCAAGCGAACCTGAGTGAAGAGAGTAACCACCACCGGAAGGTTGAAAACCACGACCAGACTGCGGAAGTTGAAAACACCGCCGGGCACTATGCCCAAACACCCCACATAACTGACACCGACCCTGGTAACCACGTCCATGACCACCACGAGAAGAGAAGGAGTGATTACCTCGAGATGAGCGCTGGTTTCGGGGGTTGTGTGCTTGGTTGGAGGACTTGTAGAAAGCAGCATTGGCGGTAACAGGAACTACGGAAGAAGTCGTAGCTTGCGACTGAAGCTTCAACTCATAGTTGATAAGCTTCTCATGAATGGCCGGCATGGTAGGTGGAGTATCACGGTCTTCAATTTGGTCAACAATTGGCTTATAGTCCTTCGAAATACCACTAAGTATATACTTAATCTGTTCTTCATGCTCATAAGGTTTGCCCAACGTAGCAAGCTGATCAAAACGAGAAACAAGACCTTGAACGTATTCATCAATAGATCCGGTAACTTTATGCCACTGCTTGATCTGTTTGCGTAGCTGTTTGATGTGTCCCCATGTTGGTTTCGCAAATGTAGAGGAAAGGAGATTCCAGATCTGTGTGGTCGTGGAAGCGTTGGAGAGGATAGGTTGAAGTTCAACCGAGATTGCACCAAGAAGACTAGCGACAATAAGTTGATCTTGTCGTTGCCAGAGATCATACGCGGGATTAGCGATAGTATGACCGTCACGAAGGACAGTAGAGGCAGGAGCCACCGTGGTGCCATCAAGGAAACCGGCAAGTCCATAACCGGCGAGCAAGACATGAATCTGTTGACTCCACATGAGAAAGTTGGAGGCAGTGAGTTTTGTAACGTTTGACATGTTAATATTGTGTAGCCGATTGGTGGAAGCAGCGTTGATGATATCAGATGTAGGCGCAACCATGGTGAAGAACAAGAGAAGGAAGAGAAGTGGCGAGAGAGAGAGGGAGAAAGAGAAAAATAAAAAATTTATATGTAGGACTTTACTGCTCTATACCATGTAAGGAAATGCTTGCGTGATTGTATTGATATGAGATATTACAATATATATATAGACTTGTAAACTAGGGTTTTGTTCATATTAATTACACATGTTTCGTTTGTTATATTAGTATTCTCTATACCGGTCTATCGTCTGTGCAAGATTCTTTAACATGTTCTTTTTTGGGTCTTAATCCAAATTTTGATCGATTACATTGTTATCTGGTCATCATAACACTGAAATAATTTTAAAATTTTGATATTTGATCACTTTTTATTCAGTCTAAAGTTTTATAAGAGAAATAACACATAATTAAATTATATTATCTTATTGCAGGTTACCAATTTTTATTTTTATTATATAAATAAATAGTTACCAATCCTTTGCTGCAAGTTTGTAGCGAAGTAATTAGCTAAACATTATTTCAGTCGGGCAAAACTGCCTTAAACTATAACGTTTGGCTACTATTTTGTCACATTTATAAATTTAGTAGCATAGGAAGGAAGAGAGACACTAGTTGATTGAGGAAGGCCTGCAGCGTTGATATTTCCTGACCATGTCCTAATTGGCACTTGGCCTCTTGCATAACTTGTGCGGCTGCGCTTCCACCATATAGTTGATGTTTTTGCATATATAATTCAAAGGTAGATTATTATTATTATTAAATTACTGTCATATAAATCTTAATTCTGCCATTTTATCAGGCATCTGATGATTAGATCATTATAACCAAGAGTAGCAAAGACACCCAAGAGCAGCGAAAAGAAGGGTGGTGATGGAAACAAATTTAGCCATGATCACTACTACTATATTGTTTTCAGTGCATAGTGTGTGAGGAAACAAGCTTGAGATCCAACTCTGTTTATAATAAATGTGTTATAACTTATAACCCCACAAAGTAAACATATACCGTCTTCCGGTAGACAATATTAACACGCAAGTAGCTAATTATAGTCATAGATGATAAGATGGTGACAATTCAAAGTTGATGATGGTCAAGATCTTACGGGATGCCCTCTCTAGCTCATGTTAACCTAGCTAAGCTGCTGGTTAAATATGACTTGGTCAAGAATCTCAAGATGATTCAATGGTTTAATGTTATTGAAACAGCGTTTGAAAAGAACATGTGGAGGAATCAACCATGATGCATGTTGCATGCCATCTATCCCTGTTAACGGAGTGGATATCCGCTTTTTTGGATATCCGCATTTGTATCCATATCCGTTTTATCTGTAATTTATTATTCGTATTTATATCCAAAAATTTTGAATATCCATTATCCGGATATCCGTTATCTGAATATTCGTTAAAAATCCGATTATCCGTGAATATCCGCGGATATCCGTAAAATAAAAAATAAAATAAAATTATATATTTTGAACTAAAATACAGTGTATTTTGTATAAAATACTTTGTATTTTGGACAAAATACTAGATCTCTGTATATAAATACCGTATATCCGTGAAAAAACAAATATTTATTTCAAAATTTAGCATAATCTGTATTTGTATCCGTATATAATAAAAGATATATGGTAAAAAACTGGATATCCGTTATCCGTTTTAAAATTTAACATTTTTTATATTCGTATCCATTTTATTTGGTATTTCACTATTCGTATACGTATTAGATTATTCGGATATTTGTTTTTTTAATGGATTTGGATACAGATACGAATATTCGCGGATATCGAATAATAATCTCATGCCTAATGCCATCTGTCCCGTTGGCCACTGTCCATTATATTTGAATATCTTATTTGCTTGAATGGCAAAAAAATAACCGGGTTGGGTTTTTGGGTTAATGGGCCCGCTTATCCAATGTTTCTAATGGGTAAGTGAATGTTAATCACCAACGTAACTGAAGGCCCAAGGGCCAATTAACTACTCGTAACGTAGAGTCTGGTGGACTATGTATATATATCCAAGCCGTACATCGAATCGACCCAACAAATAAAACCAAAATCTATAAAGATTAGTTATAAGTTAATTACGCATTTTTTATTTGTAATATCAAGTGTCTAAAATTGTGGTTTATTCTGACAAAAAAAGAATTAGAACTGTACTTTTATTTTTCCTTGTACCTGGACACTTTTAAAGATTAATACATTTTTTATAAAAAGTTTTAAAACAATACTTGACGAGTTGATGAACAAATAGGTATTGTTATTAACTTATTACAAACAGAGCGGACTGGATGGGAAAAAAAAAACTAATTTCTGATTAAAGTTACTTGCTTATTCCTTTTCATAAGATCTAAAATGTTAAAATCCAAGACGTAAGATGGAAACAAAAAGTGAAAAGTGATTTAAGGGGTCATTTGGGATTTGAGAAGTTTCTTCGTCCAAAATCATTGCATGAGTTGAATAGATCTGGGATTAAAGCTGCCAATATAGACAGAGGATTCGGTAGTGATTGAAGCAAAAGCCCAGCAGGCCATTAGGCAATCACCAGTTTCCAAGACAGAAGATAGTGTAAGACCACTTATGACACAACTTTGTCTTCACTATCATCATCTTCTTCTTCTACTTCTTCTGCTACTACTTTT
>NC_025700.1:20404075-20415201 GCF_000633955.1 Camelina sativa | reverse complement strand
TATTCCTTTTCATAAGATCTAAAATGTTAAAATCCAAGACGTAAGATGGAAACAAAAAGTGAAAAGTGATTTAAGGGGTCATTTGGGATTTGAGAAGTTTCTTCGTCCAAAATCATTGCATGAGTTGAATAGATCTGGGATTAAAGCTGCCAATATAGACAGAGGATTCGGTAGTGATTGAAGCAAAAGCCCAGCAGGCCATTAGGCAATCACCAGTTTCCAAGACAGAAGATAGTGTAAGACCACTTATGACACAACTTTGTCTTCACTATCATCATCTTCTTCTTCTACTTCTTCTGCTACTACTTTTGTAGGCTTGTCGTTTTATCATAACTTGATTGACAAGACTATATGACCTATATATCTTATTTTATCATTGCTCTCTATATTTCTTCTTTTAATTATTACTTCAAAAAAAAATCAAAGGTTTATTATCCCAAGTAATAAAAATAATTAGTTGTGATAATGTGAATATAATTAGTGAATATTACATGTGAAACAAGCAGAACACAAGTAAAACTATTATACTTATGCTAAATTATTATTGGTTTAGTAGACTTTGTGTATACATGTTTTCTAGAAGGATGAGACAGTAGTATATGGAGTATGACCCATTTTTTGTGTGTGCAATTGGTGCATCTGTATATAAACTTATGATATAAAAGATATATATGAATTGGGTCACTATCTTTCTAAACAGTTTCAAATATATGCTTCAGTCAAATTGTATGAAACGATGCTATTATAAAATAAATAATTTTGAAGAAGCATAAGATGCAAATTGTACCATCGCAAGTGAAAATCCAAACTCCTTGTGAAAATCAAACATGTGAAACTAAGCTTCTACAGTTCTACCACCTGTAGAAGTATAAGAATTGTATATTGACTCTCATAATAATCGTGTTCCCTTTATTTTTAACAATTCCAATTAGATCAATAACCGTGAGTCATTTTTATGATAAGGATGGAATGATATTTGGGTGATAAATGTCCCCCATCTTAGCTATGTCATAAAAGAATTATTCTCCTATATATGTATGTATTATCAGAAATAATCCATCAAAAGTTTTGAGATTCCTGTCTACGAAAATAAAATTTCCCACTTACTAAAAAGAACTCCTTTTCTACTTGAAGAGAACCTAAAGCTTTATTCCCAAAGTTCATTTGAGTTTGGGCATTTTCAGCGAATCATTGAAGAGATGCTTCTCTTCTTCATCACAAGAAAAAATTGACATCTCATTTGATTCAAGGTTGTGTATACCGGTTGATCTGATTTTTCAATCTGTACTTAAACCGGTTAATAGTCGTCTAACATAGACACGTGAAAAAGCAAATAAATATTTGTTGTTTTAAGTAGTATAATATAGACATCTCGTTTAACATAGACATCTCGTTTACTTTCTTAAATCTAGTTTTTATCATAAGATAATATCTAAAAGAGAATGCAGAAAAGATTAGCATAAAATGTGAGATTCGCTGCCATTTAGGAAGGACCTGTATACCAATATATACTGCAAATAATATAGAACATTGGTTCCTCCAAGTGTTTGTGTCTAGACATATGTCAACCCACTTCTTAAAAAAGATTAAAGTCCCTTTTGTTGTTGCTTAAAGCACCTGATATTTTTAATCAATATATATGTATTAAAAATTGGTTAGCGGGATGAAGATATATATTCGACAAGAACAATACTGCTTGCTCCTATAAACGCAGACCAATAATTCACAGTTATTACTATTTAATATTTTAGATATTTGAATATGGTAGGATCAATCTTGTGGTGGTGACATGCACCAACAAAACGAATATATAATACCTTTTTTTTGTGTCACATAAGTTTTTATAATGAAGCACTGAATAATACGAAACACGACTACACAAACATGAGTTTAGATAGAAGAGTAAAAAAAAAAAACAAAGGTCATATGAACATAATAGCGTGGGGACCGTGGATCACAGAAGGGTCTGTTGAATACTGAACCGGTGAGTTGAGTGAGCGTTAGTTGTGTGAATGGGGAAGACAAATACAAATGAAGAGCGTTGACTCTTGGTAAAATTTTGTCTCTTTAGGAAAAGGACACAGACAAGCTTTCTATACGGGCCAATTAGAAATATAGGCCCTACTTCTAATTAAAGCCCATTTACTCCTCTTTTTTGTCTTCTTCTTATTCCCTCTTTATTTTTCCCATCACGTGATGACAATCAGCCCAAAAAAAAAACGCCGTCGGATGCCGTTGACAAGACGGCGACACAGAAGAAAAGAAGAAACGACAACCACAGGCTCTCTCTCTCTCTCTAGAGAACGTAACGTTAATAGTCCTCTCCTTGTCTGTCGCATTTATTAACGGTCGGATCAACGCCGTCAGTGTATATCTCTACCGTTTCTTCTCCCGTTAAATGTTAAAAATAATCGCCGTGAATTTAAAAATTCTGATTTATAGAAGCCAACAAAGTTGTGTCAGAATCAGAAAGACTTTTTACAGATAAGAAGAAACGACGACGTTTCCGTTTTTCCATGTCTAAAGACTAAATTTAGTGTTAGTAGTAGTAGTAGTGGCGGCTACATTTGTTCTTCAGTAAAAAGTACCTTTTGAAGTGTAAATAATCCTAATTTTACACATTTTCCCAGTGGATTTTTGGGTTTGAATAGTCACTAGTACAAATTCTCAGCAATATTACTGATCAATTGTTGTTATTAAAGAAAAATGAGAAACTAAAATGTATGTTTGACTTGTAGTTCGTAGTCTTACCTGCAGATGTTCTAGAGAAAGCTTGGATTGTACTTGCCTTCACTTGAATGTTCGTTTAATTTCTATTCAAATTATCCGATTAGTAGACAGTAGTAACCATGACAAAAACTTACAAGATCATTTGAAGAAGAACAAAATACAATAAAAGGGTTTCTAATTTGGCGCATTATTTTTTTATAATAATAATTTCTATGTATAAAGTCACATAAAAGTATTTAGTATTTATTCTCTCTTTGAAAGTCTTGGGGGGGTATTTAGAACAGTACCACTTCGATTCTCTTCTTCATCTTCTTCTTCATAATATGCCATTGTTCATCACTCTGTGTCCTATCGCATAACACTCACGCTAACTTATTATTCTCTCTCTCTCTCTCTCTGAGAGGACATCTTAAAAAAAAAAAAAAAAACATGGCGATGAGACTTTTGAAGACTCATCTTCTGTTTCTGCATCTGTATACTACTCAGCTTTACGTTATCTCTTTCTTCTTTGTATTCTTCTCAACATGCTTAGCTTACACTGATATGGAAGTTCTTCTCAATCTCAAATCCTCCATGATTGGTCATAACGGCGACGGTCTCCATGACTGGATTCACTCACCTTCTCCGGCAGCTCACTGCTCTTTCACCGGCGTTTCATGTGACGGCGAAGCTCGAGTTATCTCTCTCAACGTCTCCTTTACTCCTTTGTTCGGAAAAATCTCACCGGAGATTGGGATGTTAAACCGTCTGGTGAATCTAACATTAGCAGCCAACAATTTCACCGGTGAATTACCATTGGAGATGAAGAGTCTAACTTCACTCAAGGTTTTGAACATCTCCAACAATGTAAACCTCAGCGGAAGCTTCCCTGGAGAGATGGTTAAAGCCATGGTTGATCTTGAAGTTCTTGACGCTTACAACAACAATTTCACCGGTACGTTACCACTAGAGATTTCAGAGCTCAAGAACCTCAAACATCTCTCTCTCGGTGGAAACTTCTTCACCGGCGAGATTCCTGAGAGTTACGGAGATATCCAAAGCCTAGAGTATCTCGGACTCAACGGAGCTGGACTCTCCGGTAAATCTCCGGCGTTTCTATCTCGCCTCAAGAACTTGAGAGAAATGTATGTCGGATACTTCAACAGCTACACCGGTGGTGTTCCCCCGGAGTTCGGTGGTTTAACGAACCTTCAGATCCTCGACATGGCGAGTTGTACACTCACCGGAGAGATCCCAACGAGTTTAAGTAACCTGAAACATTTACACACTCTGTTCCTACACATCAACAACTTAACCGGACACATACCACCAGAACTCTCCGGTTTAATCAGCCTCAAATCTCTCGATTTATCAATCAACCAGTTAACCGGAGAGATACCTCAAAGCTTCATCGACCTCGGAAACACCACTCTCATCAACCTCTTCAGAAACAACCTCTACGGTCCAATACCAGAGTTCATCGGAGAGTTACCAAAACTCCAAGTCTTCGAAGTCTGGGAGAACAACTTCACCTTACAGTTACCGGCGAATCTTGGCCGGAACGGGAATCTGAAAAAGCTCGACGTCTCTTATAACCACCTCACCGGACTTATCCCCATGGATTTATGCAGAGGCGAGAAGCTAGAGATGTTGATACTCTCTAACAACTTCCTCTTCGGTCCAATCCCAGAAGAGCTTGGTAAATGCAAATCGTTAAACAAAATCAGAATCGTCAAGAATCTTCTCAACGGAACTGTACCGGCGGGGCTTTTCAATCTACCGCTCGTTACGATTATCGAACTCACCGATAATTTCTTCTCCGGTGAACTTCCGACGACGATGTCCGGCGCTGTTGCCGACCAGATTTACCTCTCTAACAACTGGTTCTCCGGCGAGATTCCTCCGGCGATTGGTAATTTCCCTAATTTACAGACTCTGTTCCTAGATCGGAACCGATTCCGCGGCAGTATCCCGAGAGAGATCTTCGAATTGAAGCATCTATCGAAGATCAACACGAGTGCGAACAACATCACCGGCGTTATCCCAGATTCAATCTCACGCTGCACTACTCTAATCTCCGTCGATCTCAGCCGTAACCGAATCAACGGAGATNGACATGGCGAGTTGTACACTCACCGGAGAGATCCCAACGAGTTTAAGTAACCTGAAACATTTACACACTCTGTTCCTACACATCAACAACTTAACCGGACACATACCACCAGAACTCTCCGGTTTAATCAGCCTCAAATCTCTCGATTTATCAATCAACCAGTTAACCGGAGAGATACCTCAAAGCTTCATCGACCTCGGAAACACCACTCTCATCAACCTCTTCAGAAACAACCTCTACGGTCCAATACCAGAGTTCATCGGAGAGTTACCAAAACTCCAAGTCTTCGAAGTCTGGGAGAACAACTTCACCTTACAGTTACCGGCGAATCTTGGCCGGAACGGGAATCTGAAAAAGCTCGACGTCTCTTATAACCACCTCACCGGACTTATCCCCATGGATTTATGCAGAGGCGAGAAGCTAGAGATGTTGATACTCTCTAACAACTTCCTCTTCGGTCCAATCCCAGAAGAGCTTGGTAAATGCAAATCGTTAAACAAAATCAGAATCGTCAAGAATCTTCTCAACGGAACTGTACCGGCGGGGCTTTTCAATCTACCGCTCGTTACGATTATCGAACTCACCGATAATTTCTTCTCCGGTGAACTTCCGACGACGATGTCCGGCGCTGTTGCCGACCAGATTTACCTCTCTAACAACTGGTTCTCCGGCGAGATTCCTCCGGCGATTGGTAATTTCCCTAATTTACAGACTCTGTTCCTAGATCGGAACCGATTCCGCGGCAGTATCCCGAGAGAGATCTTCGAATTGAAGCATCTATCGAAGATCAACACGAGTGCGAACAACATCACCGGCGTTATCCCAGATTCAATCTCACGCTGCACTACTCTAATCTCCGTCGATCTCAGCCGTAACCGAATCAACGGAGATATACCTAAAGAGATCAACAACGTGATTAACCTCGGTACACTTAATCTCTCCGGTAATCAACTAACCGGTTCGATCCCAACCGGAATCGGAAACATGACGAGTTTAACAACGCTAGATCTCTCTTTCAACGATCTCTCAGGGAGAGTACCACTAGGTGGTCAATTTATGGTGTTCAACGACACTTCCTTCGCCGGAAACACTTACCTCTGTTTACCTCACCACGTCTCATGTCCAACACGGCCAGGACAAACCTCCGATCGCAACCCCCCCGCGTTGTTCTCACCGTCGAGGATCGTAATCACAGTTATCGCAGCGATCACGGGGTTAATCCTAATCAGCGTAGCGATTCGTCAGATGAACAAAAAGAAGAATCAAAAATCTCTCGCCTGGAAACTAACCGCCTTCCAGAAACTCGATTTCAAATCCGCAGACGTCCTCGAGTGTTTGAAAGAAGAGAACATAATCGGAAAAGGCGGAGCTGGAATCGTATACCGTGGATCTATGCCAAACAACGTTGACGTCGCGATCAAACGACTCGTTGGTCGTGGCACTGGGAGGAGCGATCATGGATTCACGGCGGAGATTCAAACTTTGGGAAGGATTCGTCACCGTCACATCGTGAGGCTTCTAGGTTACGTAGCGAACAAGGACACCAACTTGCTTCTCTATGAGTACATGCCTAATGGAAGCCTTGGTGAGCTTTTGCATGGATCTAAAGGTGGTCACCTCCAATGGGAGACGAGACATAGAGTAGCCGTGGAAGCAGCGAAGGGCTTGTGTTACCTTCACCATGACTGTTCACCATTGATCTTGCACAGAGATGTTAAGTCCAATAACATTCTTTTGGACTCTGATTTTGAAGCCCATGTTGCTGATTTTGGGCTTGCTAAGTTCTTAGTGGACGGTGCTGCTTCTGAGTGTATGTCTTCAATTGCTGGCTCTTATGGATACATCGCCCCAGGTTAGTTATTTGGATTAGTAGGACGAACCAAGATGTTATATACAATAAGGTATTATTATCACAAGATATGCTCTAACCACATTTTGTTTTGTTTGACAGAGTATGCATATACCTTGAAAGTGGACGAGAAGAGTGATGTGTATAGTTTCGGAGTGGTTTTATTGGAGCTAATAGCCGGTAAGAAACCGGTTGGTGAATTTGGAGAAGGAGTCGATATAGTTAGGTGGGTGAGAAACACGGAAGAAGAGATGTCTCAGCCGTCGGATGCCGCTATTGTTGTTGCGATCGTTGACTCGAGGTTGACTGGTTATCCGTTGACCAGTGTGGTTCATGTGTTCAAGATTGCAATGATGTGTGTGGAGGATGAGGCCGCAACAAGGCCTACGATGAGGGAGGTTGTGCACATGCTCACTAACCCTCCGAAATCCGTGGCTAACTTGATTGCGTTCTAACCCAAGCAAGATAAATGAAAAATAAGATGTGTAATGTGGCGATAATTTTTTTGGGTGGTGTTCTTATTTATGGTTTTAAATACTCTCGGTTTGTATATTTGTTGTGTTTCAATTTGTATATTACCTCTTATGTGTTCTTAGTCTACGCGAGTATGTAATGTAATCAATATGCTTATTGCTAATGGCTTTAAACTTACACTACTCTTCTTTCAAAATGTATAAAATAAAAGATTGTGGTCTTTGGTTCCAACACCTAGATTTTTTAGAATTATCCATATCTATGTGAAATAGGGTCTTTTCTAAACGCATGTTTCTGTTAGCTTCCAACATGATGTCATGCTGCGCACTTGACATTTCCTACTAAAGTATTTTACCTGTACATGGCACAGAACCAAAAAAAGAAACTTATCTAGTGAAACACGGAAGCTATCAGATTCATCTTAGATAAAATGACTAGTTTTTATTTGTATTGAGTTCTTGGTGCTCACCTCTTTAAGATGTAAATTGTACCAATGCAACTACATTTTTACAAGCAAGGAGAATCACCTCAGGGTCATAACCCCTATTGTAGTTTCTACTCATCAAGCAAAACTGATGCAGCGAGATATTTGGAAATCAAAAAACACACATAAACTAAGAATCGAAAAATCCACAGATACCAAAAAACAAAGAAGGGTGTCAGCGTTATGTTCATTAACAACAGAACTCAACCTGTATATCATCTGTAACTATCTACAAGAGCAAACAAACATGCTACAGATCGAGGATGATGCTGAAGCCTACTGTATACATAAAAGAAATGGAAGTGATGGATTGCATTTCACTAGCAGAGGTGAGAAGAAGACGAGACACACACAGAGTGACAACATAGAATCCAAGAGAGATCCAAACTCTACTACTGTCATCTCACAAAACATTCTTCATTGCATTTCAGGTTCTAACAAAATCCTTAAGAAGCATATACACTAGATCAAAAAGGCTTTTCATGATATGCTTCCGTTCATATAATACAATACCGGTACAAACTCTTGATCCAATACCAATTTTTTTTAGAAACAAGAAACATGTATCTATCATATCACTAACAAATTTTACAAATATATATCAATACAAAAACAAACAAAAGAACCTCCCTAACTTCAGAGTAACAAGAACAACACCTTATTCCTCATCATCTATTATACACGAAACTTATATCTAATAATACATGTTATCACCTACTTCACCTGCAAACTTTTTTTTTAAACAAAGGAAAAAAAAAAAAAAACAGTCAAAAAAGGGAAAAGTTTAAAGTATATGTACTCAGAAAGCGCCGTAGGGAATGTGTTGCGGAAGCCTAAATCGAACTTGTGAAGCAGGCGACCTAACCGCAACACCGTGCCAGCAAATCCCTCCTTTACAACTACTCCCACCACCACCGTCGTGATGATGACGGTGGTTGAGACTAAGATCCTCCTCAACACCAACACGATTGTACCTCGAAACCGCTTCCGCTGCTCTACGAGACACATCCCAAGCGAGCGTAACCGCCAGCAAAACTCCTACCGCCGTAATCGAAACAACGACGACGAATCCAGCGCTGAAACTCTTCCCTGTGATCAATCCGTAAGCCTTAATCGCGATAATCACCGCCACGTAGATCGTCGCGAGATTCCCGAGAACCGCGTCGGATAACGCCATGAGACACATTAGGATACGAAATATCTCCTCCGTCGCCCGTGAATTTTTTTGCACCGCTTCTTCTTCGTTGCGGTGCGGTGGGAGAGAGGGAAGCTTTAACAGAAAGTGAGAGAGAAGAAGGAGAGAAAAAAAGCGAAATTGTGGTTGATGTTGAAAACTCGAATTGGCGTAATCCTTTGTTCAAAGGGAATGAAATTTTTTACTAATATACCCTTCTCGAGATATTTTGTTCTCTTTTTCTATGGCTACTGTGAGAAGAGTTTGCTGATACCCTTAACCCTCGTGCATAAAACGACACCGTATCTTCTGGTTTGGTGAGACTCGCCATGCCACGCACGCACTACAATTATGGGTGTGTATGACATTCATTCACCATTCACGCATGTCACTGTCATCAGACTCTTTCTATATTCCTGTGGTCAAAACTTAATCATGGGCTTCAAAATGGTTTCTAATGGGCCTCTTAATAGGCTCCAATTCTAGACCCATCTTTGATCTTTAAGCTTTCTTCTAATGAGAAAAGTGTTTTCCTAACTATGAGATAGAGATTAAGGCAATGTGTCTTCATATTCCATGATGGCTTTATTCTTATGATATTTTTGTCAAATCATATGCAGTGAAATAGACACTTGGGTTATATTTATAGGTTCACTCCCACTAATAAATCAAAGGCATCATCATCATCAACTCACCGTTAATTAATATTATCTGTTCTCTAATCTTTTTCAGCTAGTGGCTACCACCACAAATCCCTTTTGAAAAATGTATAATAATTGAGAATTTCTTATGGCTATCATATGCGTTTGTAAAGTCAAATTATTATTAAATATAGCGGTTGAGACAAGACCAAGAAATGTATGTAGTACTAGTTGTATTTTTATTCATTTTATGGTTCCGAATGGCCAACGCAGCATCAGATAACAAACAAATGAAATATTCCCCATCTGTATATATTAGTGTACATGATAATAATAATCTTCTCTAAGCCTAATTTATATTAAAAATCAAACAAATTTTCTGACCTCCTCAACCAGCAGCAGCCCACGTGTTTCTCACCCAAAAAATAAGAATCCTCCCATGAAGGGTTTACTTACTTCTGTTGATTCCAGGTAAGGAGCTTTTATGAGAGTGATTGATCATTACCTTTTTTTTCTCAGCTATGACTCGATCCGACGTCGTTCTGAGGTAAGAAAAGGTTTACATGGGCCGAAACGAGATAAGGCTGATGGCCCACAACGTCCTGATTCAGTGTTTTACGCGGGAGAAAGAAAAAAAGTTAGGTCAAAAGAGCGACCACATCTGACAAAAGGCCAGCGCAAGAGTGACTGTGATTCCACATAACGAAGAAACATGACAACTGGACGGTGATCCTTTGTTCTGATCCAAAGCTCCTTCGTATATCATCGATGTATCCACCGGCGACCACGTCGTACTACTACTACTACTATCTCCGGTCGTTCCTGATGGCGTCGTCGTTTTAGGATCTGGGCTCTGATCTTGTGATGATTTTTGACTGCCAAACAAAAACAAAATCATAGCCGTTCAATACATGTGTAAGTGATTCTGCCACGCGTCCCCTCGAGATTGGACATGATATTAACAAAAAAATCTCACTGGACCGTTAAAGATCCACATCCCAATAAATCTATCCACAATTCGAGGATGGTTATAAAACAAAATTTGTAAATAANGAATCGAAAAATCCACAGATACCAAAAAACAAAGAAGGGTGTCAGCGTTATGTTCATTAACAACAGAACTCAACCTGTATATCATCTGTAACTATCTACAAGAGCAAACAAACATGCTACAGATCGAGGATGATGCTGAAGCCTACTGTATACATAAAAGAAATGGAAGTGATGGATTGCATTTCACTAGCAGAGGTGAGAAGAAGACGAGACACACACAGAGTGACAACATAGAATCCAAGAGAGATCCAAACTCTACTACTGTCATCTCACAAAACATTCTTCATTGCATTTCAGGTTCTAACAAAATCCTTAAGAAGCATATACACTAGATCAAAAAGGCTTTTCATGATATGCTTCCGTTCATATAATACAATACCGGTACAAACTCTTGATCCAATACCAATTTTTTTTAGAAACAAGAAACATGTATCTATCATATCACTAACAAATTTTACAAATATATATCAATACAAAAACAAACAAAAGAACCTCCCTAACTTCAGAGTAACAAGAACAACACCTTATTCCTCATCATCTATTATACACGAAACTTATATCTAATAATACATGTTATCACCTACTTCACCTGCAAACTTTTTTTTTAAACAAAGGAAAAAAAAAAAAAA
>NC_025700.1:20395681-20401697 GCF_000633955.1 Camelina sativa | reverse complement strand
CTTTTTTTTTTTTTTTTTTTGCAGTATAAAGCAAAGTCCTATCCTATTGTAGTAGTAGATTAGTAGTAGTATTTTATTTCCAGCTAGTATATAATTGACAAAAAAACAAAAATCACAGTTACTTCAATTGCACGGTAAACAAAAAAGGTAATTAATTAATGGTTAGTAAATATGTTGTCTGATGTAATTGATGAAACTACCCTTACACCTAACCTTTATTCATAAGCAAAACTAAAAAAATAAAAGGGTAAGAAGGGAAATAATCATAACCTGGTGTTAGGANTATACATAAAAGAAATGGAAGTGATGGATTGCATTTCACTAGCAGAGGTGAGAAGAAGACGAGACACACACAGAGTGACAACATAGAATCCAAGAGAGATCCAAACTCTACTACTGTCATCTCACAAAACATTCTTCATTGCATTTCAGGTTCTAACAAAATCCTTAAGAAGCATATACACTAGATCAAAAAGGCTTTTCATGATATGCTTCCGTTCATATAATACAATACCGGTACAAACTCTTGATCCAATACCAATTTTTTTTAGAAACAAGAAACATGTATCTATCATATCACTAACAAATTTTACAAATATATATCAATACAAAAACAAACAAAAGAACCTCCCTAACTTCAGAGTAACAAGAACAACACCTTATTCCTCATCATCTATTATACACGAAACTTATATCTAATAATACATGTTATCACCTACTTCACCTGCAAACTTTTTTTTTAAACAAAGGAAAAAAAAAAAAAAACAGTCAAAAAAGGGAAAAGTTTAAAGTATATGTACTCAGAAAGCGCCGTAGGGAATGTGTTGCGGAAGCCTAAATCGAACTTGTGAAGCAGGCGACCTAACCGCAACACCGTGCCAGCAAATCCCTCCTTTACAACTACTCCCACCACCACCGTCGTGATGATGACGGTGGTTGAGACTAAGATCCTCCTCAACACCAACACGATTGTACCTCGAAACCGCTTCCGCTGCTCTACGAGACACATCCCAAGCGAGCGTAACCGCCAGCAAAACTCCTACCGCCGTAATCGAAACAACGACGACGAATCCAGCGCTGAAACTCTTCCCTGTGATCAATCCGTAAGCCTTAATCGCGATAATCACCGCCACGTAGATCGTCGCGAGATTCCCGAGAACCGCGTCGGATAACGCCATGAGACACATTAGGATACGAAATATCTCCTCCGTCGCCCGTGAATTTTTTTGCACCGCTTCTTCTTCGTTGCGGTGCGGTGGGAGAGAGGGAAGCTTTAACAGAAAGTGAGAGAGAAGAAGGAGAGAAAAAAAGCGAAATTGTGGTTGATGTTGAAAACTCGAATTGGCGTAATCCTTTGTTCAAAGGGAATGAAATTTTTTACTAATATACCCTTCTCGAGATATTTTGTTCTCTTTTTCTATGGCTACTGTGAGAAGAGTTTGCTGATACCCTTAACCCTCGTGCATAAAACGACACCGTATCTTCTGGTTTGGTGAGACTCGCCATGCCACGCACGCACTACAATTATGGGTGTGTATGACATTCATTCACCATTCACGCATGTCACTGTCATCAGACTCTTTCTATATTCCTGTGGTCAAAACTTAATCATGGGCTTCAAAATGGTTTCTAATGGGCCTCTTAATAGGCTCCAATTCTAGACCCATCTTTGATCTTTAAGCTTTCTTCTAATGAGAAAAGTGTTTTCCTAACTATGAGATAGAGATTAAGGCAATGTGTCTTCATATTCCATGATGGCTTTATTCTTATGATATTTTTGTCAAATCATATGCAGTGAAATAGACACTTGGGTTATATTTATAGGTTCACTCCCACTAATAAATCAAAGGCATCATCATCATCAACTCACCGTTAATTAATATTATCTGTTCTCTAATCTTTTTCAGCTAGTGGCTACCACCACAAATCCCTTTTGAAAAATGTATAATAATTGAGAATTTCTTATGGCTATCATATGCGTTTGTAAAGTCAAATTATTATTAAATATAGCGGTTGAGACAAGACCAAGAAATGTATGTAGTACTAGTTGTATTTTTATTCATTTTATGGTTCCGAATGGCCAACGCAGCATCAGATAACAAACAAATGAAATATTCCCCATCTGTATATATTAGTGTACATGATAATAATAATCTTCTCTAAGCCTAATTTATATTAAAAATCAAACAAATTTTCTGACCTCCTCAACCAGCAGCAGCCCACGTGTTTCTCACCCAAAAAATAAGAATCCTCCCATGAAGGGTTTACTTACTTCTGTTGATTCCAGGTAAGGAGCTTTTATGAGAGTGATTGATCATTACCTTTTTTTTCTCAGCTATGACTCGATCCGACGTCGTTCTGAGGTAAGAAAAGGTTTACATGGGCCGAAACGAGATAAGGCTGATGGCCCACAACGTCCTGATTCAGTGTTTTACGCGGGAGAAAGAAAAAAAGTTAGGTCAAAAGAGCGACCACATCTGACAAAAGGCCAGCGCAAGAGTGACTGTGATTCCACATAACGAAGAAACATGACAACTGGACGGTGATCCTTTGTTCTGATCCAAAGCTCCTTCGTATATCATCGATGTATCCACCGGCGACCACGTCGTACTACTACTACTACTATCTCCGGTCGTTCCTGATGGCGTCGTCGTTTTAGGATCTGGGCTCTGATCTTGTGATGATTTTTGACTGCCAAACAAAAACAAAATCATAGCCGTTCAATACATGTGTAAGTGATTCTGCCACGCGTCCCCTCGAGATTGGACATGATATTAACAAAAAAATCTCACTGGACCGTTAAAGATCCACATCCCAATAAATCTATCCACAATTCGAGGATGGTTATAAAACAAAATTTGTAAATAAAATAAAAACAANTTTTTTTTTTTTTTTTTTGCAGTATAAAGCAAAGTCCTATCCTATTGTAGTAGTAGATTAGTAGTAGTATTTTATTTCCAGCTAGTATATAATTGACAAAAAAACAAAAATCACAGTTACTTCAATTGCACGGTAAACAAAAAAGGTAATTAATTAATGGTTAGTAAATATGTTGTCTGATGTAATTGATGAAACTACCCTTACACCTAACCTTTATTCATAAGCAAAACTAAAAAAATAAAAGGGTAAGAAGGGAAATAATCATAACCTGGTGTTAGGAGAAGGGCAAAACGTGATGACGTAATTAGGGGAGTCGGCGCATGTGAAGGTACTACTCTGATCATCGTAAGCGTAGCTGTAAGCACGTGGGCACGCGGTTTTAAACACCACCGAGTACGACGACGGTTTACACGTGTCAGGCGTACCGAAGGCGCCGCTGCAGCAATACTCCGGCGTACGGAAAGCTTCGCACGCGCTTTTGCACCCCATGGATTGTTTCCCACCGCCGTCCAAACTCGTCACTTTAAGCTCCGACGGACACGAACCGTTCAGATCCACGACGCATCCCGTGCTGCTACAGTTCAAACCCGAGCCTCCTTGAGGAACCACCAGCATCGGGACGTTGTAACCGTCGACGAGACTCACGTCGTAGAAATCGAGACCGCCAGATCCGTCTAGCGTGAACTCCGCTAGCGTAGCGGGAGGCGTCGCGCCTGATCCGGAGCACTCGACGGTACCGGATCCGCAATCTCCGGTGATGCAAGTGAATTTACCACCGTCGGTGTCGGTGTCGGTGGTGCATTGAGTTCTTCCCCAGAAACGTCCGCCCCATGAAGTCGGAGCGTTGATGGTTCGCTCTTCCCCTTTTTGGAGTACGAATCCGGTCGTCGGAAGCGGTGGAACTCCGGCGTTTGATAAAAGTCCAGGCCAGACTGTGTATTCGCATTTGTTCACCATTACGAAGCTCGTTGATCTAACTCCTGTGAATTTACATAATACCCAAAAAATCAAATCATCATACTATAGTTACAGTATTTATTAAAATCATTACTTAAATCGAAGATTCGTACCAGAAACGAACACATGGGAGAGGATAAGTAAGATCAATGGCAACGGAAGAGCCATTGGAACAAAGAAGAAGAAGAATATTTGTTAAGGATCTTAATGCTCTGTTTCGTCTTCTTCTTCTTTGTTGTAGTTTTATTAACANCCGCTGCTCTACGAGACACATCCCAAGCGAGCGTAACCGCCAGCAAAACTCCTACCGCCGTAATCGAAACAACGACGACGAATCCAGCGCTGAAACTCTTCCCTGTGATCAATCCGTAAGCCTTAATCGCGATAATCACCGCCACGTAGATCGTCGCGAGATTCCCGAGAACCGCGTCGGATAACGCCATGAGACACATTAGGATACGAAATATCTCCTCCGTCGCCCGTGAATTTTTTTGCACCGCTTCTTCTTCGTTGCGGTGCGGTGGGAGAGAGGGAAGCTTTAACAGAAAGTGAGAGAGAAGAAGGAGAGAAAAAAAGCGAAATTGTGGTTGATGTTGAAAACTCGAATTGGCGTAATCCTTTGTTCAAAGGGAATGAAATTTTTTACTAATATACCCTTCTCGAGATATTTTGTTCTCTTTTTCTATGGCTACTGTGAGAAGAGTTTGCTGATACCCTTAACCCTCGTGCATAAAACGACACCGTATCTTCTGGTTTGGTGAGACTCGCCATGCCACGCACGCACTACAATTATGGGTGTGTATGACATTCATTCACCATTCACGCATGTCACTGTCATCAGACTCTTTCTATATTCCTGTGGTCAAAACTTAATCATGGGCTTCAAAATGGTTTCTAATGGGCCTCTTAATAGGCTCCAATTCTAGACCCATCTTTGATCTTTAAGCTTTCTTCTAATGAGAAAAGTGTTTTCCTAACTATGAGATAGAGATTAAGGCAATGTGTCTTCATATTCCATGATGGCTTTATTCTTATGATATTTTTGTCAAATCATATGCAGTGAAATAGACACTTGGGTTATATTTATAGGTTCACTCCCACTAATAAATCAAAGGCATCATCATCATCAACTCACCGTTAATTAATATTATCTGTTCTCTAATCTTTTTCAGCTAGTGGCTACCACCACAAATCCCTTTTGAAAAATGTATAATAATTGAGAATTTCTTATGGCTATCATATGCGTTTGTAAAGTCAAATTATTATTAAATATAGCGGTTGAGACAAGACCAAGAAATGTATGTAGTACTAGTTGTATTTTTATTCATTTTATGGTTCCGAATGGCCAACGCAGCATCAGATAACAAACAAATGAAATATTCCCCATCTGTATATATTAGTGTACATGATAATAATAATCTTCTCTAAGCCTAATTTATATTAAAAATCAAACAAATTTTCTGACCTCCTCAACCAGCAGCAGCCCACGTGTTTCTCACCCAAAAAATAAGAATCCTCCCATGAAGGGTTTACTTACTTCTGTTGATTCCAGGTAAGGAGCTTTTATGAGAGTGATTGATCATTACCTTTTTTTTCTCAGCTATGACTCGATCCGACGTCGTTCTGAGGTAAGAAAAGGTTTACATGGGCCGAAACGAGATAAGGCTGATGGCCCACAACGTCCTGATTCAGTGTTTTACGCGGGAGAAAGAAAAAAAGTTAGGTCAAAAGAGCGACCACATCTGACAAAAGGCCAGCGCAAGAGTGACTGTGATTCCACATAACGAAGAAACATGACAACTGGACGGTGATCCTTTGTTCTGATCCAAAGCTCCTTCGTATATCATCGATGTATCCACCGGCGACCACGTCGTACTACTACTACTACTATCTCCGGTCGTTCCTGATGGCGTCGTCGTTTTAGGATCTGGGCTCTGATCTTGTGATGATTTTTGACTGCCAAACAAAAACAAAATCATAGCCGTTCAATACATGTGTAAGTGATTCTGCCACGCGTCCCCTCGAGATTGGACATGATATTAACAAAAAAATCTCACTGGACCGTTAAAGATCCACATCCCAATAAATCTATCCACAATTCGAGGATGGTTATAAAACAAAATTTGTAAATAAAATAAAAACAAATCGTAAAGAACACACTTTTTTTTTTTTTTTTTTT
>NC_025700.1:20368207-20395483 GCF_000633955.1 Camelina sativa | reverse complement strand
TTTTTTTTTTTTTTTTTTGCAGTATAAAGCAAAGTCCTATCCTATTGTAGTAGTAGATTAGTAGTAGTATTTTATTTCCAGCTAGTATATAATTGACAAAAAAACAAAAATCACAGTTACTTCAATTGCACGGTAAACAAAAAAGGTAATTAATTAATGGTTAGTAAATATGTTGTCTGATGTAATTGATGAAACTACCCTTACACCTAACCTTTATTCATAAGCAAAACTAAAAAAATAAAAGGGTAAGAAGGGAAATAATCATAACCTGGTGTTAGGAGAAGGGCAAAACGTGATGACGTAATTAGGGGAGTCGGCGCATGTGAAGGTACTACTCTGATCATCGTAAGCGTAGCTGTAAGCACGTGGGCACGCGGTTTTAAACACCACCGAGTACGACGACGGTTTACACGTGTCAGGCGTACCGAAGGCGCCGCTGCAGCAATACTCCGGCGTACGGAAAGCTTCGCACGCGCTTTTGCACCCCATGGATTGTTTCCCACCGCCGTCCAAACTCGTCACTTTAAGCTCCGACGGACACGAACCGTTCAGATCCACGACGCATCCCGTGCTGCTACAGTTCAAACCCGAGCCTCCTTGAGGAACCACCAGCATCGGGACGTTGTAACCGTCGACGAGACTCACGTCGTAGAAATCGAGACCGCCAGATCCGTCTAGCGTGAACTCCGCTAGCGTAGCGGGAGGCGTCGCGCCTGATCCGGAGCACTCGACGGTACCGGATCCGCAATCTCCGGTGATGCAAGTGAATTTACCACCGTCGGTGTCGGTGTCGGTGGTGCATTGAGTTCTTCCCCAGAAACGTCCGCCCCATGAAGTCGGAGCGTTGATGGTTCGCTCTTCCCCTTTTTGGAGTACGAATCCGGTCGTCGGAAGCGGTGGAACTCCGGCGTTTGATAAAAGTCCAGGCCAGACTGTGTATTCGCATTTGTTCACCATTACGAAGCTCGTTGATCTAACTCCTGTGAATTTACATAATACCCAAAAAATCAAATCATCATACTATAGTTACAGTATTTATTAAAATCATTACTTAAATCGAAGATTCGTACCAGAAACGAACACATGGGAGAGGATAAGTAAGATCAATGGCAACGGAAGAGCCATTGGAACAAAGAAGAAGAAGAATATTTGTTAAGGATCTTAATGCTCTGTTTCGTCTTCTTCTTCTTTGTTGTAGTTTTATTAACAGAGGAGTCTGAGAGAGCGAAAGAGAGATGAAGAAGACGATGTGTGATTTATAGAGGTAGCATATTCCGTTCGCTTTATCTCTCTGTTGGTAAGAATCAGGTGTATGTGTTGGTTGGTGGCTTATGGTACGCCAGCTTACGTGGTTACACCTAATTGGTTTATAAACCTTTTAATCTCAAAAAACAAAATAAAATGTATATATATTTTATAGTTAATAGCTAGTTAGTATAGACATAATTATAAGCACTATACGATAATGGGTTAGTCTGATTCGAGAATAGTTAAATTACCACTAATTGTGAGTTTGATTGATAAATTTTCAACGAAAATATCCAACTACCTTTTGACCTTCACTTTTGATTTTAAAAGTATCTACAAAAACGTAAAGTAATTCATATAGTTTTTCAATATTCTTTTTTAACTTTACTGTATAATTACGCGATTAAGATTTGTAAACCACGTAGACGTGCAAAAAGGAGTATAACATTCTTTCTTTTTATCCATGATTTTATAGGAATTTTCAGTAGGGATTGATTATGTGATTTCATCGTAACAATAAGAACTTAAGAAGGGTCTAGTACAAAATATGATGACGAGTTAATCCAAGAGTCCAAAACCATATGATTTTATCAAACTATCACTTCATTTTAATTAACAACTAGCTAGGTACGACTAGTGGACGTTTCAACGTCTTTCATGATAGTCGCGGGCCCTGTAAAATTATATTGGAGGAACCATATAATATCTTCCTTGTAATAAAAATGTTTTGTGTGCAACGAACGACATACACAACAGACCCAAAAATTGTGTACTGTACATATATGTGCTAGATATTTCTTCTTCTCAAAAGTTAAATTGTTGTTACTTTTTACTGTTTTCAAAAGACGTGGTGTGTGAACTGTGAAAGATTAAAGAGGATGTAAAAAATGTGATTAAATAGTTTTTCAATAATTGCTTGCGTTATTTTATTTTGTAGGACTGAATAACGACCGTTTTTGTAATTTTGTATTCAGAGAGGTCACATCCACTTTACAATATTTCGTAAGCCATCGTCTTCCCCTCACGTTTTTTTTTTCCTTTTCGCCCGTCAGTACAATAAAATCTTATGCGTATGTCTAATTAATAAGATACGATAAAATATTTAATGGACCTCTAAAGTTTAGTATAATGAATAAGCCCAGCAGAATTTTATCAAACGCACAAATGTGTTTCCCATAAATTAGGTTGAAAATGCAGACTGCATGAACTCTTATAAGCATATTCAATATTCAGAGCACGAAATAAGGGTTAACTCAAACAACCAAATGATGGTTATCATCGAATTAATATATCGTTTCAAAGAAAAAATGTAGCTAATTTCTTGCCTCGAACACAGCACAAACATCTCAACGATCCTTGATTTCCAATTTTCCATAGATATATATTTTTCGTAAGTCAATCTTTCGCAATGAGACATGTAGTTGTTGAGGTGTTGGTTCTGACTTTTTTGGTCGTCTTGGATATGAGCTATGCGTTTGCACCTATCGTATCGTACCAATGGGTCGTCTCTTATTCTCAACGTTCCATTCTTGGAGGCAACAAGCAGGTTCCATCGATGATTCGTTTTATGTTTTTGTATTTGTTTTTTTTTTAAAGTATGATTTTAAGTCGTTATATATGAAATCATACATGATCAATCAACAGATCATAGTGATCAACGACATGTTTCCTGGACCGATCCTTAATGCAACAGCAAACGATATCATCATCGTCAACATTTTCAACAACTTGAACGAACCCTTTCTTATGACATGGTAAATATTTCACACTTAAATAGGTGTGTTTTTGTATTGGTTTTGGTTTAGCCATATTTGTTATCAAAACCTGTATAAATAAAAATTAAAGGAATGGATTACAATTGCGGAAGAACTCGTGGCAAGATGGAGTTCGAGGGACAAACTGTCCCATACTACCGGGGACAAATTGGACGTACAGTTTTCAGGTGAAGGATCAGATCGGAAGCTACTTTTACTTTCCGTCGCTTCTACTTCAGAAAGCTGCCGGAGGATACGGTTCTATTAGAATCAATACCCCGGAACTTGTGCCGGTTCCGTTCCCAACGCCCGACTCTGAATACGACATCTTGGTAGGAGATTGGTTCTATGCCGACCATACGGTAAGTTTTGTTTTTATTTACCGTATACCAATTACCATCCAAACTCCAAAGTAATCTCCTATATTTTTTTTTTAACAAATATATATTTACTTGTACTAAATTGATAATTTATGTGCTTAATGAAAAAAATTGTGGATTAACTAAAAAATGTTATGTAGTTTTTTTTTTTGTAAAAGATGTTTGGGTTGATTTGCATAACACAAGTAATTTGTTTTGAAAAATATTTGATGAAAGGATANATCTTAATGCTCTGTTTCGTCTTCTTCTTCTTTGTTGTAGTTTTATTAACAGAGGAGTCTGAGAGAGCGAAAGAGAGATGAAGAAGACGATGTGTGATTTATAGAGGTAGCATATTCCGTTCGCTTTATCTCTCTGTTGGTAAGAATCAGGTGTATGTGTTGGTTGGTGGCTTATGGTACGCCAGCTTACGTGGTTACACCTAATTGGTTTATAAACCTTTTAATCTCAAAAAACAAAATAAAATGTATATATATTTTATAGTTAATAGCTAGTTAGTATAGACATAATTATAAGCACTATACGATAATGGGTTAGTCTGATTCGAGAATAGTTAAATTACCACTAATTGTGAGTTTGATTGATAAATTTTCAACGAAAATATCCAACTACCTTTTGACCTTCACTTTTGATTTTAAAAGTATCTACAAAAACGTAAAGTAATTCATATAGTTTTTCAATATTCTTTTTTAACTTTACTGTATAATTACGCGATTAAGATTTGTAAACCACGTAGACGTGCAAAAAGGAGTATAACATTCTTTCTTTTTATCCATGATTTTATAGGAATTTTCAGTAGGGATTGATTATGTGATTTCATCGTAACAATAAGAACTTAAGAAGGGTCTAGTACAAAATATGATGACGAGTTAATCCAAGAGTCCAAAACCATATGATTTTATCAAACTATCACTTCATTTTAATTAACAACTAGCTAGGTACGACTAGTGGACGTTTCAACGTCTTTCATGATAGTCGCGGGCCCTGTAAAATTATATTGGAGGAACCATATAATATCTTCCTTGTAATAAAAATGTTTTGTGTGCAACGAACGACATACACAACAGACCCAAAAATTGTGTACTGTACATATATGTGCTAGATATTTCTTCTTCTCAAAAGTTAAATTGTTGTTACTTTTTACTGTTTTCAAAAGACGTGGTGTGTGAACTGTGAAAGATTAAAGAGGATGTAAAAAATGTGATTAAATAGTTTTTCAATAATTGCTTGCGTTATTTTATTTTGTAGGACTGAATAACGACCGTTTTTGTAATTTTGTATTCAGAGAGGTCACATCCACTTTACAATATTTCGTAAGCCATCGTCTTCCCCTCACGTTTTTTTTTTCCTTTTCGCCCGTCAGTACAATAAAATCTTATGCGTATGTCTAATTAATAAGATACGATAAAATATTTAATGGACCTCTAAAGTTTAGTATAATGAATAAGCCCAGCAGAATTTTATCAAACGCACAAATGTGTTTCCCATAAATTAGGTTGAAAATGCAGACTGCATGAACTCTTATAAGCATATTCAATATTCAGAGCACGAAATAAGGGTTAACTCAAACAACCAAATGATGGTTATCATCGAATTAATATATCGTTTCAAAGAAAAAATGTAGCTAATTTCTTGCCTCGAACACAGCACAAACATCTCAACGATCCTTGATTTCCAATTTTCCATAGATATATATTTTTCGTAAGTCAATCTTTCGCAATGAGACATGTAGTTGTTGAGGTGTTGGTTCTGACTTTTTTGGTCGTCTTGGATATGAGCTATGCGTTTGCACCTATCGTATCGTACCAATGGGTCGTCTCTTATTCTCAACGTTCCATTCTTGGAGGCAACAAGCAGGTTCCATCGATGATTCGTTTTATGTTTTTGTATTTGTTTTTTTTTTAAAGTATGATTTTAAGTCGTTATATATGAAATCATACATGATCAATCAACAGATCATAGTGATCAACGACATGTTTCCTGGACCGATCCTTAATGCAACAGCAAACGATATCATCATCGTCAACATTTTCAACAACTTGAACGAACCCTTTCTTATGACATGGTAAATATTTCACACTTAAATAGGTGTGTTTTTGTATTGGTTTTGGTTTAGCCATATTTGTTATCAAAACCTGTATAAATAAAAATTAAAGGAATGGATTACAATTGCGGAAGAACTCGTGGCAAGATGGAGTTCGAGGGACAAACTGTCCCATACTACCGGGGACAAATTGGACGTACAGTTTTCAGGTGAAGGATCAGATCGGAAGCTACTTTTACTTTCCGTCGCTTCTACTTCAGAAAGCTGCCGGAGGATACGGTTCTATTAGAATCAATACCCCGGAACTTGTGCCGGTTCCGTTCCCAACGCCCGACTCTGAATACGACATCTTGGTAGGAGATTGGTTCTATGCCGACCATACGGTAAGTTTTGTTTTTATTTACCGTATACCAATTACCATCCAAACTCCAAAGTAATCTCCTATATTTTTTTTTTAACAAATATATATTTACTTGTACTAAATTGATAATTTATGTGCTTAATGAAAAAAATTGTGGATTAACTAAAAAATGTTATGTAGTTTTTTTTTTTGTAAAAGATGTTTGGGTTGATTTGCATAACACAAGTAATTTGTTTTGAAAAATATTTGATGAAAGGATATGAGAGCTTCACTTGACACCGGTCACAGTTTGCCAACTCCTGATGGTATTCTTATTAACGGGCGTGGTCCTGAAGAGACCTTCTTTGTATTTGAACCAGGTGAGTTATTTTCTTAATATGTTACGCTATGTCTATATGTCATATGTCATACTCTAATAGTCTAATAACACACCAATGTATCTTTTGTTTTGTGCTTAATGGCAGGTAAAATGTATAGGCTAAGAATATCAAACGTGGGTCTCAAAACATGCTTAAATTTCAGGATCCAAGACCATGATATGCTTCTAGTTGAGACAGAGGGTACGTATGTTCAGAAACGTGCTTACTCTAGCCTGGACATCCACGTGGGTCAATCATACTCTGTTCTCGTCACCGCTAAAACCGACCCGGTTGGAATTAACCGAGCCTACTACATATTGGCCACAGCCCGGTTCACTGATTACTACCTTGGCGGTATAGCTTTAATTCGATATCCCAACTCCCCCCTCGACCCGGTCGGATCAGTTCCACTCGCACCTGCTTCGTGGGATTACGCTTCCTCAGTTGAACAAGCCCAATCCATCAGGTATTCTCGGATCAGTTTTTAGTTTCATATTCTTGATCAATAAAGTAATTAGTGTATGTGTGACCCCACAGAATGGACCTAAACGTTGGAGCGGCAAGAACGAACCCACAAGGTTCGTACCACTACGGACGTATAAAGGTAGCCAGAACGATATTATTACACAACGACGTCATGCTATCGTCCGGCAGACTCCGTTACACAATAAATGGTGTTTCGTTTGTCTACCCCGAAACACCGTTAAAGCTCGTTGACCATTTCCAACTAAATGACACGATCATCCCCAACATGTTCCCGAATTACCCTACCAACAAAACACCGAGTTTAGNGAGACCTTCTTTGTATTTGAACCAGGTGAGTTATTTTCTTAATATGTTACGCTATGTCTATATGTCATATGTCATACTCTAATAGTCTAATAACACACCAATGTATCTTTTGTTTTGTGCTTAATGGCAGGTAAAATGTATAGGCTAAGAATATCAAACGTGGGTCTCAAAACATGCTTAAATTTCAGGATCCAAGACCATGATATGCTTCTAGTTGAGACAGAGGGTACGTATGTTCAGAAACGTGCTTACTCTAGCCTGGACATCCACGTGGGTCAATCATACTCTGTTCTCGTCACCGCTAAAACCGACCCGGTTGGAATTAACCGAGCCTACTACATATTGGCCACAGCCCGGTTCACTGATTACTACCTTGGCGGTATAGCTTTAATTCGATATCCCAACTCCCCCCTCGACCCGGTCGGATCAGTTCCACTCGCACCTGCTTCGTGGGATTACGCTTCCTCAGTTGAACAAGCCCAATCCATCAGGTATTCTCGGATCAGTTTTTAGTTTCATATTCTTGATCAATAAAGTAATTAGTGTATGTGTGACCCCACAGAATGGACCTAAACGTTGGAGCGGCAAGAACGAACCCACAAGGTTCGTACCACTACGGACGTATAAAGGTAGCCAGAACGATATTATTACACAACGACGTCATGCTATCGTCCGGCAGACTCCGTTACACAATAAATGGTGTTTCGTTTGTCTACCCCGAAACACCGTTAAAGCTCGTTGACCATTTCCAACTAAATGACACGATCATCCCCAACATGTTCCCGAATTACCCTACCAACAAAACACCGAGTTTAGGCACCTCAGTGGTCGATATACGTTACAGAGATTTCGTCCACATCGTGTTCCAGAATCCCCTGTTTGAATTGCAGAGTTACCACATCGATGGTTACAATTTCTTCGTCGTCGGGTAAAAATTACATGTCATAATCGAAATCATGTCTAGTCATATGATTAATTAGGTGTACTAATCTTTATTTGAGTTGATGTTAGATATGGATTTGGAGCTTGGTCTGAGAGCAAAAGAGCTGGATATAACTTAGTGGATGCTGTTTCACGATCAACAGTTCAGGTTAAATCAAATCATAAGCTTCGTTATTAATGTATTAGAATTTAGACTAGAGAATTTAGTTTGTTTTTTTTTTTCCTTTTTTGGGGTTTAGGTATATCCATATTCGTGGGCAGCAATACTAATAGCTATGGATAATCAAGGAATGTGGAATGTGAGATCACAGAAAGCAGAGCAGTGGTATCTTGGTCAAGAGCTTTATATGAGAGTTAAAGGTGAAGANACGTTTCAACGTCTTTCATGATAGTCGCGGGCCCTGTAAAATTATATTGGAGGAACCATATAATATCTTCCTTGTAATAAAAATGTTTTGTGTGCAACGAACGACATACACAACAGACCCAAAAATTGTGTACTGTACATATATGTGCTAGATATTTCTTCTTCTCAAAAGTTAAATTGTTGTTACTTTTTACTGTTTTCAAAAGACGTGGTGTGTGAACTGTGAAAGATTAAAGAGGATGTAAAAAATGTGATTAAATAGTTTTTCAATAATTGCTTGCGTTATTTTATTTTGTAGGACTGAATAACGACCGTTTTTGTAATTTTGTATTCAGAGAGGTCACATCCACTTTACAATATTTCGTAAGCCATCGTCTTCCCCTCACGTTTTTTTTTTCCTTTTCGCCCGTCAGTACAATAAAATCTTATGCGTATGTCTAATTAATAAGATACGATAAAATATTTAATGGACCTCTAAAGTTTAGTATAATGAATAAGCCCAGCAGAATTTTATCAAACGCACAAATGTGTTTCCCATAAATTAGGTTGAAAATGCAGACTGCATGAACTCTTATAAGCATATTCAATATTCAGAGCACGAAATAAGGGTTAACTCAAACAACCAAATGATGGTTATCATCGAATTAATATATCGTTTCAAAGAAAAAATGTAGCTAATTTCTTGCCTCGAACACAGCACAAACATCTCAACGATCCTTGATTTCCAATTTTCCATAGATATATATTTTTCGTAAGTCAATCTTTCGCAATGAGACATGTAGTTGTTGAGGTGTTGGTTCTGACTTTTTTGGTCGTCTTGGATATGAGCTATGCGTTTGCACCTATCGTATCGTACCAATGGGTCGTCTCTTATTCTCAACGTTCCATTCTTGGAGGCAACAAGCAGGTTCCATCGATGATTCGTTTTATGTTTTTGTATTTGTTTTTTTTTTAAAGTATGATTTTAAGTCGTTATATATGAAATCATACATGATCAATCAACAGATCATAGTGATCAACGACATGTTTCCTGGACCGATCCTTAATGCAACAGCAAACGATATCATCATCGTCAACATTTTCAACAACTTGAACGAACCCTTTCTTATGACATGGTAAATATTTCACACTTAAATAGGTGTGTTTTTGTATTGGTTTTGGTTTAGCCATATTTGTTATCAAAACCTGTATATATTAAAAATTAAAGGAATGGATTACAATTGCGGAAGAACTCGTGGCAAGATGGAGTTCGAGGGACAAACTGTCCCATACTACCGGGGACAAATTGGACGTACAGTTTTCAGGTGAAGGATCAGATCGGAAGCTACTTTTACTTTCCGTCGCTTCTACTTCAGAAAGCTGCCGGAGGATACGGTTCTATTAGAATCAATACCCCGGAACTTGTGCCGGTTCCGTTCCCAACGCCCGACTCTGAATACGACATCTTGGTAGGAGATTGGTTCTATGCCGACCATACGGTAAGTTTTGTTTTTATTTACCGTATACCAATTACCATCCAAACTCCAAAGTAATCTCCTATATTTTTTTTTTAACAAATATATATTTACTTGTACTAAATTGATAATTTATGTGCTTAATGAAAAAAATTGTGGATTAACTAAAAAATGTTATGTAGTTTTTTTTTTTGTAAAAGATGTTTGGGTTGATTTGCATAACACAAGTAATTTGTTTTGAAAAATATTTGATGAAAGGATATGAGAGCTTCACTTGACACCGGTCACAGTTTGCCAACTCCTGATGGTATTCTTATTAACGGGCGTGGTCCTGAAGAGACCTTCTTTGTATTTGAACCAGGTGAGTTATTTTCTTAATATGTTACGCTATGTCTATATGTCATATGTCATACTCTAATAGTCTAATAACACACCAATGTATCTTTTGTTTTGTGCTTAATGGCAGGTAAAATGTATAGGCTAAGAATATCAAACGTGGGTCTCAAAACATGCTTAAATTTCAGGATCCAAGACCATGATATGCTTCTAGTTGAGACAGAGGGTACGTATGTTCAGAAACGTGCTTACTCTAGCCTGGACATCCACGTGGGTCAATCATACTCTGTTCTCGTCACCGCTAAAACCGACCCGGTTGGAATTAACCGAGCCTACTACATATTGGCCACAGCCCGGTTCACTGATTACTACCTTGGCGGTATAGCTTTAATTCGATATCCCAACTCCCCCCTCGACCCGGTCGGATCAGTTCCACTCGCACCTGCTTCGTGGGATTACGCTTCCTCAGTTGAACAAGCCCAATCCATCAGGTATTCTCGGATCAGTTTTTAGTTTCATATTCTTGATCAATAAAGTAATTAGTGTATGTGTGACCCCACAGAATGGACCTAAACGTTGGAGCGGCAAGAACGAACCCACAAGGTTCGTACCACTACGGACGTATAAAGGTAGCCAGAACGATATTATTACACAACGACGTCATGCTATCGTCCGGCAGACTCCGTTACACAATAAATGGTGTTTCGTTTGTCTACCCCGAAACACCGTTAAAGCTCGTTGACCATTTCCAACTAAATGACACGATCATCCCCAACATGTTCCCGAATTACCCTACCAACAAAACACCGAGTTTAGGCACCTCAGTGGTCGATATACGTTACAGAGATTTCGTCCACATCGTGTTCCAGAATCCCCTGTTTGAATTGCAGAGTTACCACATCGATGGTTACAATTTCTTCGTCGTCGGGTAAAAATTACATGTCATAATCGAAATCATGTCTAGTCATATGATTAATTAGGTGTACTAATCTTTATTTGAGTTGATGTTAGATATGGATTTGGAGCTTGGTCTGAGAGCAAAAGAGCTGGATATAACTTAGTGGATGCTGTTTCACGATCAACAGTTCAGGTTAAATCAAATCATAAGCTTCGTTATTAATGTATTAGAATTTAGACTAGAGAATTTAGTTTGTTTTTTTTTTTCCTTTTTTGGGGTTTAGGTATATCCATATTCGTGGGCAGCAATACTAATAGCTATGGATAATCAAGGAATGTGGAATGTGAGATCACAGAAAGCAGAGCAGTGGTATCTTGGTCAAGAGCTTTATATGAGAGTTAAAGGTGAAGAACAAGAAGATCCTTCGAATATTCCGGTTAGAGATGAAAATCCGATACCGGATAATGTCATCCGCTGTGGCAGAGTTCTTTAATAATTAATTATTTTCAATAATTAAAAAAAAACAGAAAAAACGGTTAAAACTTTTAAGAAATTAACTTTTATAATCATCAAAGTACTATTGGGATATCGGTGCATCACTAGAATCAGACGACCATTGTGAGAAGTTCCACTACTGCACGATGCCGTTTTAGTTAAAAGGCTTGCATAATTGTTATCTACAAAACCGGCCCAGCCCAGGTCTGTTTTGACTGAATCTATATTTGTCACATCAGTTCTGTATGATTTTACTTGTATCAATAGGAAAACGATAGAAACGTGCTCCCATATCCTCTATGTTCCCTTCAGTGACATTTTTACAAGAAGTTGGGAGCAAGTAATTTTACCAAGAACAAATGGTTGGAAACAAGAATATGTTTAAAAATAAAAATAAAAATAGGATCGTTTTTTTTTTACAAGTTCAATTATTGATATTGACGTTACGTATAAAAACAGTAGATCGATCTTGACATAAAAATAAAACCAAAATAATTGGATCAAATCTCAGATCTTACTACAGTCTAAATCTATCTAGCTACATGTGCTATGACATTATTATTATTTTTCTATATGAGTACATATAATTCTTTTTATTTTGTTTTGTTATCAGTATTTGCATGATAGATCCAAACTCAATTGGTGTGAGGATATTTTTATACTATGATAATTCAACCGATTTTCAAATTTCAATTATTGTGTTTTATCGTTTACGTAGAAATAGACATATGTATTCAAGATCTCCAGATCGTTTATTACATCTAGCTACATGTGCTATGTCACTTATAAACAACCAAGAGACTTGGGTTCGTATCCCACTGGGTGTGAATAAATTTATGAAGTTTGACAAAAAAAAAACAACAACTAAGAGACTCAAGACAAGTTATTGAATACATTTCGCACCCATCTTGTAATGCATGAGTATATGTTACTGTTTTTATGGTTATAGTTCAAAAAGTAGAAGACTCGTCATTAGTAGATTCGAAAACGAGTCTAATAAGTAACAGCCATAATGTGATTTCTTCTCTATCAATGTAGACATTTTTAATTGGTGAAAATATTGATTTTCTTTTTGGCTCATTTCAGACCATGATTTATTTGGAACTTTAAGAAAATCTAACAAAGTCCAAAAGCAAAGAAAAGAGCTTAAACAATAATATGGATGTTAATTAAAATCTGTAATAGTCAATAGTAAAATTTAATGATATTATCTAAATAAGAAGAAAAAGATATCACATTTATTTTTAATATATAATTCCAAATCATCTTAAATAAAATTAATTATATATTGGTATGATGTAGTATTATTCATTTTCCTTTCAAAGAATTTTCAATATCAAGGTTTTTATCTTTTTTTTTTTTTTTTGAATAAACGATATTTGGTATATAAATAAAATATTAGGTTGCAGTCAAAAAAAAACAGAGAATAAAGAAACAGGGGAAGAAGAAGAAACGGTTATAGCTGGCAAGATCCATCTTCTTCCCCCACTCTGTCAACTTTGTCACTCTCCCGCTTCTCTCTCTCTCGCCTTCTTATTCTCTTCCTCTTCTCTCGTCTCAGATCTCAAATCTTTATCGATCATCATGAGGGAGATCCTTCACGTTCAAGGTGGCCAATGCGGTAACCAAATCGGTTCCAAATTCTGGGAAGTAATCTGCGACGAACATGGTGTTGATCCCACGGGACGTTACAACGGTGACTCCGCTGATCTCCAGCTCGAACGTATCAACGTTTATTACAATGAAGCATCTGGTGGTAGATATGTTCCTCGTGCTGTTCTCATGGATCTTGAGCCTGGTACTATGGATAGTATCAGATCCGGCGCCTATGGTCAGATATTTCGTCCTGATAACTTCGTTTTTGGTCAGTCTGGTGCTGGTAACAACTGGGCGAAAGGTCACTATACCGAAGGTGCTGAGCTCATTGATGCTGTTCTTGATGTTGTTCGTAAGGAGGCTGAGAACTGTGATTGCCTTCAAGGTATTAATCTCTCTCAATCATTGATTTAGTTTCCATTGTTTATATCTCGTGACTCTTGAGTGTTGCATGTTTCGTAACCGATGATCTCCATTTCACTTGTTTTTTCTATGTTCATGAATCTTGATCATCCTCGCATTACACTTGATGATCTCTTTGAAATCTTGTTTTTGATATGTTTCTCTTCATTGATCTCATCAAGAACATGATCCTTCGATGTTGTTTTGCTCGTGGAGTGAGTCGGTGCTTATGTTTCAATAATTCATATTGTATTCAAGAATCAGATTGTTAATTACTGTTGAGACTGAGCTGTTACCACTTAATGATTGACCAGCAATTAGATTTTGTCTACTTTCTTTTAACAACATTGAATCTAAAAGACAATATCCTAATTTGGCGGTAGTGTTATTGTGGCCCCTAATGTTTTGTGACAGTGGATCAAAAGTTATAATATCACGTGAGCCTTAACCATATCAAATTTTTTAATCAGTACTTTAGAGAATACTANCGAATATTCCGGTTAGAGATGAAAATCCGATACCGGATAATGTCATCCGCTGTGGCAGAGTTCTTTAATAATTAATTATTTTCAATAATTAAAAAAAAACAGAAAAAACGGTTAAAACTTTTAAGAAATTAACTTTTATAATCATCAAAGTACTATTGGGATATCGGTGCATCACTAGAATCAGACGACCATTGTGAGAAGTTCCACTACTGCACGATGCCGTTTTAGTTAAAAGGCTTGCATAATTGTTATCTACAAAACCGGCCCAGCCCAGGTCTGTTTTGACTGAATCTATATTTGTCACATCAGTTCTGTATGATTTTACTTGTATCAATAGGAAAACGATAGAAACGTGCTCCCATATCCTCTATGTTCCCTTCAGTGACATTTTTACAAGAAGTTGGGAGCAAGTAATTTTACCAAGAACAAATGGTTGGAAACAAGAATATGTTTAAAAATAAAAATAAAAATAGGATCGTTTTTTTTTTACAAGTTCAATTATTGATATTGACGTTACGTATAAAAACAGTAGATCGATCTTGACATAAAAATAAAACCAAAATAATTGGATCAAATCTCAGATCTTACTACAGTCTAAATCTATCTAGCTACATGTGCTATGACATTATTATTATTTTTCTATATGAGTACATATAATTCTTTTTATTTTGTTTTGTTATCAGTATTTGCATGATAGATCCAAACTCAATTGGTGTGAGGATATTTTTATACTATGATAATTCAACCGATTTTCAAATTTCAATTATTGTGTTTTATCGTTTACGTAGAAATAGACATATGTATTCAAGATCTCCAGATCGTTTATTACATCTAGCTACATGTGCTATGTCACTTATAAACAACCAAGAGACTTGGGTTCGTATCCCACTGGGTGTGAATAAATTTATGAAGTTTGACAAAAAAAAAACAACAACTAAGAGACTCAAGACAAGTTATTGAATACATTTCGCACCCATCTTGTAATGCATGAGTATATGTTACTGTTTTTATGGTTATAGTTCAAAAAGTAGAAGACTCGTCATTAGTAGATTCGAAAACGAGTCTAATAAGTAACAGCCATAATGTGATTTCTTCTCTATCAATGTAGACATTTTTAATTGGTGAAAATATTGATTTTCTTTTTGGCTCATTTCAGACCATGATTTATTTGGAACTTTAAGAAAATCTAACAAAGTCCAAAAGCAAAGAAAAGAGCTTAAACAATAATATGGATGTTAATTAAAATCTGTAATAGTCAATAGTAAAATTTAATGATATTATCTAAATAAGAAGAAAAAGATATCACATTTATTTTTAATATATAATTCCAAATCATCTTAAATAAAATTAATTATATATTGGTATGATGTAGTATTATTCATTTTCCTTTCAAAGAATTTTCAATATCAAGGTTTTTATCTTTTTTTTTTTTTTTTGAATAAACGATATTTGGTATATAAATAAAATATTAGGTTGCAGTCAAAAAAAAACAGAGAATAAAGAAACAGGGGAAGAAGAAGAAACGGTTATAGCTGGCAAGATCCATCTTCTTCCCCCACTCTGTCAACTTTGTCACTCTCCCGCTTCTCTCTCTCTCGCCTTCTTATTCTCTTCCTCTTCTCTCGTCTCAGATCTCAAATCTTTATCGATCATCATGAGGGAGATCCTTCACGTTCAAGGTGGCCAATGCGGTAACCAAATCGGTTCCAAATTCTGGGAAGTAATCTGCGACGAACATGGTGTTGATCCCACGGGACGTTACAACGGTGACTCCGCTGATCTCCAGCTCGAACGTATCAACGTTTATTACAATGAAGCATCTGGTGGTAGATATGTTCCTCGTGCTGTTCTCATGGATCTTGAGCCTGGTACTATGGATAGTATCAGATCCGGCGCCTATGGTCAGATATTTCGTCCTGATAACTTCGTTTTTGGTCAGTCTGGTGCTGGTAACAACTGGGCGAAAGGTCACTATACCGAAGGTGCTGAGCTCATTGATGCTGTTCTTGATGTTGTTCGTAAGGAGGCTGAGAACTGTGATTGCCTTCAAGGTATTAATCTCTCTCAATCATTGATTTAGTTTCCATTGTTTATATCTCGTGACTCTTGAGTGTTGCATGTTTCGTAACCGATGATCTCCATTTCACTTGTTTTTTCTATGTTCATGAATCTTGATCATCCTCGCATTACACTTGATGATCTCTTTGAAATCTTGTTTTTGATATGTTTCTCTTCATTGATCTCATCAAGAACATGATCCTTCGATGTTGTTTTGCTCGTGGAGTGAGTCGGTGCTTATGTTTCAATAATTCATATTGTATTCAAGAATCAGATTGTTAATTACTGTTGAGACTGAGCTGTTACCACTTAATGATTGACCAGCAATTAGATTTTGTCTACTTTCTTTTAACAACATTGAATCTAAAAGACAATATCCTAATTTGGCGGTAGTGTTATTGTGGCCCCTAATGTTTTGTGACAGTGGATCAAAAGTTATAATATCACGTGAGCCTTAACCATATCAAATTTTTTAATCAGTACTTTAGAGAATACTATTGTGTTGACTCTATCGAGGTGAAACAGATCATATTTGAGAGATGATTGAATAGGAAAATGGGTCATGATTGGCTTCATATAGAATAACATCTCAATACTTTTTTGGATTTGGTCTGGACATAAAAGACAAGTCCTTTATCAAACCTACCATTTGGACTATGTTTAGTTTCAAATAAGTGACATTACGGATACATTGTTACAGGGTTTCAAGTATGCCACTCTCTCGGAGGAGGCACAGGTTCAGGAATGGGAACTCTGTTGATATCAAAGATCCGTGAGGAGTACCCGGACAGGATGATGCTCACATTCTCTGTTTTCCCATCTCCAAAGGTCTCAGATACAGTCGTTGAGCCTTACAATGCTACTCTCTCAGTGCACCAGCTTGTAGAGAACGCTGATGAATGTATGGTCCTCGACAACGAAGCTCTCTACGACATCTGTTTCCGCACTCTCAAACTCAGTACTCCTAGCTGTAAGTACCAAGTTTTGTGTCGAATAAAGCTAAATTAATGTTCTCTTGGTTCTTAAATTCTGAGACGATCATATATGTATGTACATTTGCAGTTGGAGACTTGAACCACTTGATCTCCGCAACAATGAGTGGAGTGACTTGCTCTCTACGGTTCCCTGGACAACTCAACTCTGACCTAAGGAAACTCGCCGTGAACCTAATCCCATTCCCACGTCTCCATTTCTTCATGGTTGGTTTCGCGCCTCTGACTTCCCGTGGCTCTCAACAGTACATCTCTCTCACAGTCCCCGAGCTGACGCAGCAAATGTGGGACGCCAAGAACATGATGTGCGCAGCTGATCCACGCCACGGACGTTACCTCACAGCCTCGGCCATGTTCAGAGGAAAGATGAGCACAAAAGAAGTTGACGAACAGATCTTGAACGTCCAGAACAAGAACTCATCTTACTTTGTTGAATGGATCCCAAACAACGTAAAGTCCAGCGTCTGCGACATCCCACCAACAGGAATCAAAATGGCTTCAACGTTTGTGGGAAACTCGACTTCGATCCAGGAAATGTTCAGGAGAGTGAGCGAGCAGTTCACAGCCATGTTCAGGAGAAAAGCTTTCCTTCATTGGTATACAGGAGAAGGAATGGACGAGATGGAGTTCACTGAAGCTGAAAGCAACATGAATGATCTCGTCGCTGAATACCAGCAATACCAAGATGCTACTGCTGATGAAGAAGGTGAGTACGAGGATGAAGAGGAAGAAGAAGTTTACGAATCTTGATTTCAAATTGAGAAAACAAACAAGCCCAATCTTGAAAGCTCTCTTTCTCTCTATGCCTACTACTACTACTACTACTTTGTGGTTCTCTTATTGTATTTGCCATTTGCATTGTTTGTAATAATAATTTGTCAATGTATCTCTCTTTTAAGCTCTCATAAATAAATAAAAAAGTATTCTTAGAATCCTTTAAAAACTGCATTTATAAAAATTATACACAACCAATACTTTTGCCTTTTTCCCAATGGAAACTTGCAATTTTGGTTGAGAATATTCGTATCAAAATCCTAGTACATTTTTCTGCTATATATCTAGGCACTAGGTAGGTAGAAAAAGCTCCCATAAAGAAAAGACAAAAAAGGTTACAATTTAGAAAATTACCCATCCCTACTTGAGTTGGTATGAGGAGATGAATCTAGTGTAAAGCTTCTTGGATCGAATCAAACCTAATCTTCTTTGTCTTGCTTGAGCAGCTGCTTGGATTTTACTTGCTGATGATGATGCCACTCTCTCAAAACCAACCAATGGGAAGATTCCGTTACCAGCTTCCTCTGCAGCTGGAAGAAGGTTCAGATCAATCCCGCTACGTCGTTCGATATCACTCACGTTAACCGTACGATGAACAGATATCAACGGTCGCAGATTTCGATCAACTCTAATGGGCTGGGCAATAAACCCAACTTGCGCCCTAAGTAAACCCATCTCCGCCTGTAATATTCATTCACAACATATTTTATCAAATATGGAAACAAATATTAATAAACCTTTACATTTCCCAAAAAAAAAAAAAAGGAAAAAAAAAAAGAAAACACCTCGAGAACAGAACAGGATGTGTTAAACTGTGAAGAAGATGTCTGGTTTTTCGTACAAAATTCTTCTTCTTTTAAACCTTTTTTAATCTGTCGACACTCAGATTGATTTATGCGAATTACATAATAATTTTATCAAACGATTTAAACCAGAAATAATAATAAGAACTTACGGTTTGAGAATTGATTTTCTTGGCCTCACCGGTTAAGCACGAAGAACTCGAATTACTTCCGAAATCGCCGACCGATTTAATCAGCGGAGAAGGAGAAGAAGAAGAAGAAGAAGAAGAAGAAGAAGACCTCTTTTTAGTGCGACCCCATTTATGGAACAAAGGAGGAGAAGAATCAGAAGAGGAGGAGGAGGAGAATACAACAGGGTGCGAAAGTTGCAATAAGACTGAAGAAACTTCGTAGTCAATTCTATCGAAATAGGAATCTTCGTTCTTGCCTTTGCCTTTACCATAGTTATCTTCTTCCATTGATAGACTCTGTTTCTTCTTCTTCGACATTGTTGTGGTTTTTTTTTAGTAGTGAATGAGGGAAGAGACACGAGTGATTTTGTTTTCTGATAGACTCTGTCTCTTCTCTTCTCTTCGGCTGCTTGAAACGATTGGGTTAATCATATGAGAGAGATAAATCTTTTTCTGAAGATTTGGTTTCGTTTTATTTGTTTTTTTTTTCACATATCTCGTAGTGTTGATGGTCTAGCTTTATGACACGTGTCAGTACATTTTTTTTGTTTCTTATTTTTGATTTTTGGGTTTCTAGTTTTCGTTGTAATTAACTTTTTAGCCATTTAACATTTTTTTTTTGTCAATTTTGGAATTAAAAAAAATCGAATTAATCCCCAAAAATGCTAAGTTTGCTTTTATTTTCTAAACACAATATTATTTCTGATAATTTTCACAAACCTCACTAGATTTTGTTCTGATTAAAATAATGTTTGAAGTGATGCGTTTAACAAGTTAGTAATTTTTTTGTATAGTTTTTTTCTGTTTATAGAGAGAGTTTAGGTCACCAAGTTTCATTTGCTTGCTCAAAGAAATTTTGCTTCTATAAAAGAACCAAAATTCAAATATCTAATTATTCTATGTGTCCATTTATTTACCTAGGACATGTCAACGAACTGTGGTTACTAAGACCTGCAACTACTGCATAAAAAATGGGATATTTCGTCAAGTTTAAGACCTGATCCGAGTCTTGTACTAAAACAATCTGGTTTTGACTTGAGATTTTGGTTCAAGTGTTTTCCTATAAACAATGGATGACTATAGAGATAACATTCAACATTACCAGCCAATAACCAAATGATTTCTTNTTTTTTTTTTTTTTTGCAAGAACTAAATGTTAACCATACAATATTTGTTAACATATATGCATTCAATTAGTAAGCAAACCATGTCCACTTAACTGCACTATTACTACATTCTACAACAGAACACAGCTCTTTCTTTTTATTTTTTCCTTTCTTTTTTTGAATAAAATGTAAAATTTATTCGAAAAAGGTTTTTACATCAAGTGCTTCTTTAGCTTTAAAACCTTGTTAAAACATTTGATAAAAAAAATCAAAGAGAGTACTTCCTTAGTGTGTGGCAAACCAGACCTCCAAACCTTGTTTCCCCATAGTTGCAACTGCAACCCACCCGATCTTAACTTGTAAACAATAGCAACTATGTAGAGGGCTCTTTCTTAGTCTCTACATAGTTGCTATTGTTTACGAGGGCTGTTGAGCCTAGGAGACCTCCTTAATGGCGTCTTTACTACGGGCCTTTCCTCCTTCTTACTAACCTTGTCTTCCAATTCAGCTACTTTAGCCATCAATCCTGAAATGATCCTATCTTTCTCATGATTAGATGATTGAAGCTGCTCCTGCATAGTTACAAGACTTAATATGTTCTTAGTAGCTTGTTTGATCTCCTCGTCTCTCCTCATTAACTTATCAGTGAATCCGCTTTCGATGCACTTGAATTGACTCCAAGCAAACCCGGATTATTGTACTAGTGTAGGTACCTCACATCCCCCTTCAAATTCAAGCTTCAGTTTCTTGAGTTTGTCTTCCAATAATTTACAATCCGCATCTCCACCAGAATCACTAGTTTCCTTCTGCCACAATACAAAAAAAAAAAAAAAAGAAACATATTTTCAATCTCCTACAAATCGATAAGCATATGACAGAACTTTTAAGAAAACAAAAGTTGAAAACTTTAACATACATGTGTACTCAGAATGAGGAAATCAAACCAAGCTCTCAAGTAATCCAACTCTTTCTGAGCATGTTCTGAAATTTACAATAATATACAAAACAGTAAAGGAGCAAACTTTCTAAAAACATCATAATCATGTGAAAATCCAAACAAATTGCTCTCACCTAATTGCGATTCGCAAGACAAACGATCTCTTTCCTTGAATATATCGTAATTAGCGATCTCAACCCGCCGCATCATGTTCATGTCTTCAATTTCCTTTTTCATCTGAATAATCAAAGAGAAAATTACAAAAAATTCCTTATAAAAGTTTCTGAGTGTTTTTACTAAAATAACCCATAAATTTCTGGGAGACCTGATGCTTTTTTTTTTGGTTACCACTTACCAGAGAGAGTTTATCATTATAACTCTGAGCATCAGAGACCTGACGCTTAACCTGAGCTCGAAGCTTTTCTTCGTTTTTCCGAAGGATCTCGACCAAACTGTTGAAGATTATATTCCATTTCATCTCCTTATCTGAAGAATCTTTGGAACCCATTTAGAAGAAAGAAAAAAAAAACACTTTCCCGATGTTGAGGTTAGAGAGAGCCTGTGTTTCTAATCTAAACTAGTAAACTCGATCTACTCGTAACTGTTTTAATTCCCCTCCAATTAATGCACTATAATTAGGGAACGTGTTATGTTCAAATCATATGATTAGTAGTAGTGTAAGCCTAAATGCAATTTTTTTTTTTTTAATATTTTGATTTAGAGTTTAAAAAATATATGGGGAAGTGTAGTGTGGAAAAGAATCTAGAGGAAATTGTAAAAATAATCGATAGAAGTAGACTATTTTAAATAGTATTAATTCGCTTTCTGAAGATGATGAAGTGGTAACATTTATAGCATGAGTTTGAATTTTCAAAACATTCACACATTAGGATTAACAGTTTTTTTTCTTTTACCTTTTCTGAAAAATGGTTTCACAATACGAGAGGTGCTCATATGTGTCACAAACTCTTTTGTAACTTTGTAAACTCTTTTGTAAATTTGATACAATTTGATGATGATAAATAAACGTTAAAAAATGAGAAAAAAAATAAAATAAAATAAACGTTAAAAAAAAAATAATAATTAGGTTACTATTTTTTTTTAATCTCCCTATTTAAAAAGATTCTATCAAATCTAAAATTTATAAAAAAAATAAAAGTAAATTGGAATTACTTGATTTTCTCATTCTTAACTTCCTAACATGATCAATCCTTGGCGAACAAGCATATACAAATCATTAATAAACACACATTTCTCCATTTTACCTTGTAAAGATGTTTTCTTCCTTTCTGCCTCCTGAAGTAATTCTCAAAATCTTGTCTTTTCTTCCGGGCAAAACATTACAAACCCTCCGATTAGTTTCAAAGCAGTTTAACTCCTTAATCTCCGAACCCTACCTCCTCCGTCTCCACCACCGCCATGCCCTAAACTCCTTCTCTATCCTAACCGCCTTCACCGCCGGTTCCCACGGATCCCAAACCGTATATCTCAAACTCTTCCTCTTCACTAAACCCAACGACATTTCTCTCGCCGTTCTCACTGCTTTCAAAGCTTTTTACACAGACCGTCTCCCGGAAGCTTATCGTGAAAATGAGCAAACACTAAAACCCATCACAAAACGCTTCCTTGGAGAAAGAATCAGAGTCTTCTCTTCTAACCATCAGTTTATCTGTATCTTGATCGACAAGGAACATTTTCTATTCGACCCTATTAACCAAAAACTCCTAAAAATACCACAATCCTCCACATCTTCTTCTTCTTCCTCTTCTGTTGTCTCCTTCGGCTTCGTTTCCTCAACGTTACAATACAAAATCATCAGATTTTTCCTTCCTTATCACCCAATCTGCAAATTCGAGATACTCACTCTCACAATCACAGGAAGAAACTGCAATCATCATCTCGAGATCTCACCATGGAAATCACAAGAACAAGAGTGTCCTTACCTTCTAGAACCATACCCTCCAGCTCAAGCCGATGGGTTCCTTTATTGGATAACAAAAAATGTTCCACAGATCGTGTCTTTCTCTTTAGAACAAGAGAAGTTCTATGTTCTGCCTCCACCGCCATGTTTTGAAGACAACCGTAAGCACCGTTTTAGCTTATGTGGAATCAGAGGGAATCTCTGGGTAGTAGACTACAATTCTTTTGCACCAAAAATGGAGCTTTGGATGATGAAGAGTGGCTCAAATGGATATGCTTGGATCAAAATGCACAGTATCGAGCTCAAGAAAACATTCACCCTTTACTATCCAACGTTTCCGATCATGATTCATGATATACAATCTGATTGTGTGATCTTCCAGGTTCTGTTTCCGAGTAAGATACATATTTATTACACGAGCAAGAATGAAGTGGAGGACGTTGGGGGTATATCATGCGGAGAGTTACAGCTTTGTCATTATACTGATGGCCTTTTGTCTCTCTAATTTGTACTTGTGTTGTGAGATTAAAATCAAAGCTGTAATTTATCTTTTAAAAATATATTACAAAATCATTCATGTTTCCTTATGCTTTTGACTTTTTCTCTTTATTTTTTTTTAATATATAACAAAAGGTATAATAATTTTAGTGATTCATGAAACAGCCTAAAAACATAAAACAAGATATTCATACATTATTGTAAAACTGTCATTTGTACGCAACACACCAGTTACATCATGTAACACATATTGTAAAATAAAAATATAGTACATTATTTATAGTATTAAAGAAAAAACGATTCAATTACTAACTTTAGTTTTCCAATGGGATAGACGAGGCAGAGTCGTTGGCTTACCACGAATCTAATTTTCACCTAAAACAAACTTAACCCTCCACGTGTCACCGTCTTAAAGTGTTAGACTTCTCGACTTTTTGTGTTGTATGAAGAAAAGAAAAAGAGAGTAACTTTTAGCTGGGGTGGCTAGGTGGGGGTGGGTGCGTGCGTGCGTTACCAATTTTTCCAGTTTCCCCACTCCACATCCAAAAAAGAAAAGAAAAATACAGTCACCTGATCGTGCAACATAATCAACCCCGGTCCGAAAAAGAGAGATCTGGTCCTAAAAGGTTTCGACTTTACTGGTTCTATTTTTGGTAAGAAAGTGAAAAAAGAAACGAATCCACGACAAAAGATGAAGGCGGCGCAGAGGCCGATCCACGCCGTGACGACATGGGTTCGCCGGCAACCACCAAAGGTTAAAGCTTTTCTCGGTGTTGTATCAGCCATGACTGCTCTGGTTTTGCTGAGAATGATCGTTCATGACCACGACAATCTCTTTGTCGCTGCTGAGGCTGTTCATGCCCTTGGTATCTCCGTCCTTATCTACAAACTCACCAAGGAGAAGACTTGTGCTGGTACTCATCGATTTCTTCCCAAAGTTTCGATATTTCTTGATTTTGAAAGTTCAGGGTTTCTTGGTTTAGGCTTTGATTAGGGGATGAGTGATTCTGAATTTGATTTTTGTCCCGATCCGATCCGTTCCAATTTCAGATTAGGGTTTGAATGAGAGATTGCGTGTATATGAGATTTCAATTGTTTGATGAACACTTGATTAGGATAAATTTACAATCTTTTTTTAATGGTGTATTTTGACAGGATTATCTTTGAAGTCACAAGAGCTAACTGCTCTGTTTCTGGCGGTGAGACTGTATTGTAGTTTTGTGATGGAATTTGATATTCACACGTTGCTTGATTCGGCTACACTGGTGACTACACTTTGGGTTATCTATATGATCCGTTTTAAGCTCAAAGCTAGTTACATGGAAGACAAAGACAATTTTGCTATCTACTACGTCGTAAGTTGTTGTTCTTTTCGATTTGAGTTACATTGTTGTGACTTGCTGTCTAGTTGTGAAGATTGTCTTTGTCCATTGAGCTTTTTTCATATATGGTTTCAGGTAATTCCATGTGTTGTTTTGTCTGTTCTTATTCACCCATCAACACATCACCATATAGTCAACAAGATTTCTTGGGCCTTCTGCGTTTATCTTGAAGCTGTTTCAGTCCTTCCTCAACTTAGAGTCATGCAAAACACTAAGGTACATTGAAAAGCCTTGGAAACCAGTTTTTATCCTTTGATCGGTTTAAACTAGTAACACATGTCTTGTCTCAGATCGTGGAGCCATTCACAGCACATTACGTATTTGCTTTGGGGATAGCCAGGTTCTTGAGTTGTGCACACTGGGTCCTTCAGGTATTTTCTTTGTTTTTTTTTTTTTTTTTCGCATCCTAATTAGAAAAGCTCCATACATAAAATATAGCTTTGCAGACTTGATTGTATTATTATGGTGTAGGTTTTGGACACTCGAGGGAGGTTATTGACAGCTTTAGGATATGGTTTCTGGCCTATAATGGTCCTCCTCTCTGAAATCGTCCAAACCTTCATTCTCGCAGACTTCTGCTACTACTATGTCAAGAGGTAAATCATAAATGTTTATGATTGTTATCGCGTATATGATGGATGATCTAATAATGTCACTGATGAGTGTTCTGAGATTTGATGTTTTTGCTGTTATGGCAGTTTAATGGGTGGTCAGCTCGTTCTTCGTCTACCATCTGGTGTTGTGTGAAATATTGGTGAAATAGAGAGAAGAAGAAGAATAAGATACGGTGTTGTTTTAAGGTTATGGTACTGTGGAGTAATGCTCCATGTCTTGCAGGCTAATCGTTTTTGAGTCTTCTTCTTTAATCTCTTTTTTTTTTCTTTCTCCTTTATGTTTTTTTTTTGTTCTTTCTTAGAGGACTTGTAAAGAAAAAAAGATAATTGATTAGAGATTTTGACATATTAGTTAGCCTCTCAGCTTTTTTAATCTATTACATAAATAGTCTTAAGGTGTTGGCAAAAGTAACTGTTTTTGACTCATAATTCACCAAAGGAGATCCGATCCTAAAGTTGTCAACTTCAAAATAACTTGTAAGAAAAGCAAAAACAACAAGAAGGAAGAAGAAGGTTTCTTGAAGTTAATTTGTCATCCTGGTCTTGTGAGCAAATCCACAAGAAGGTTTCTCAAACTCCATTACATTCCACAACAGCTTCAGCAGCTCGTTTCGGTTTGCTTTTTCTCCGGCTTCCATTTTGTCTAAAGCCAATAGACGTAGTAGATTTCATGGAATCATCAGTGCTTCACTTTGATCCTAACCCATTCTCTTCTTCAGTTACATCTGTATTTTTTTTTTTTTTTGAAAATTTGGCAAAAGTAACTGTACATATTATTTATTCAAAAACTTGAAGAAAAAAGGATAAGTAATAATGTAATATACTTATCTATATTAACTTAAGAGATTTTTTACTAAGGTTAACACAAAACTTAAAACCAAAAGAAAAAGTTAATTTGGGGGGAAAAATATATACTATTAGGATTATGATATATACATGTACATTTGGTTTTCTCAAGTCTGACATAGCCACACAGCGAGTAGAAGTGTGTATAAATGTTAGGAAAGAAGAACAAAATTGTGTCATTTTTTTGAAATTTTTTTTTCTTCGTTTTTAACATTAAAAAAAAGTTGTCTTATATATGTCCATTAATCATAATTTGCTTATTTGGTAAAATATGGTTTTTAAAAAAAAATGAAAGAAAAAGGATAAAGCTTAGTGTTTGTATTTACGTCTGACTTTAAAAAAAAACACAAAAAAGAAGAAAAGGAAAAAATCGACGTTGGTTGTTGGCTATAGATTTCCAAATTTCTCATTTATTTTCCTTTTTAATTATTATTAACGGCTAAATAATTTGCATTCAAGGATCCAACCGTTACAATTTCCTCTCTTTTTTTTCATTTTTTTTCACAACAAATCCTAATTTACTTTTTTGTTTTTAACAACAAATCCCAATTTATTTTTCTTTTTATTTGCGTTTATTTAATTGTCATTAACGGCTAAACAATTTAATTGCTTCCAAATCCAACCAACCGTTTATATACAAAAATTACTAATTCCCTTTTTTTTAATACAAAAATTACTAATTTCCTTTTCTTTTACAACAGATCCTAATTCCCTTTATAATCTTTTTACAAGAGTCTATAAATAACTCACTATACATCTCTCAATCTCTCGTCATCATCACTCTTCATCGTCGTCGTCTTCTTCTTCTTCAAGCCCTATGAGAAACAGAGGAGGAGTGAGAGGCGTTTGATAGTTGTTTCTAAAAATTCAATCTTTCTAATCCATTTAGGGTTTTTTTTTTGTTTTTTTCTTCGAAATTCTTGGAGATCCCCTCTTTCTATTGATCTAGGGTTTAGTCGTTTCATTGCTGACTGATTCTTTCTATTTCATATGTTAGATTGAATGGGTTAGCTTAGAACCGTCCAAGAAGAAGAGAAGACCAACTCCTCCAGAGTCCAGCCTCAAGGTTTATCTATGGCATCAGTCTTATGTTTAAGGTCCACAACGTTTTTATTGATACCCCATTCTTAATATTTTTTTGCAGGTTAAAGAAGACCCGTGTTAGAACCAGTAGCTGCTACTACGCAAGTCAAGCCTCCGAAAATATATAACCAGTAGCTACTGTGTCTTTATTGTGTCTTTTTAGTTCAGCTCTTTAC
>NC_025700.1:20356406-20367876 GCF_000633955.1 Camelina sativa | reverse complement strand
TTTTTTTTTTTTTTTTTTTTTTTTTTTTTTTTTTTTTTTTTTTTTTTTTTTTTTTTTTTTAATGATTGATTGATACCCCCATTGATGGTTTTGATTGCAGATTTTCACACTTTCGGACTGATCTGAGATTCGGTGTTTGATAAGAGGTACATCCTTCTTCTAATTCTATGTATATTTTTGCTACTGAGTTGTGGTGTGTGATTTGAATTACAGGATTGAACATTCGACTGATTCGACTGTTGAAGCTATATGATGCTTGACTCTCGAGCTTCTGATCTCAGACAAGGAAGAACATCCTGAGGTATCCCATACTCTCGAGCTTCTGATCTTAGACAAGGAAGAACGTCCTTAGGTATCCCATACTCGTTGTCTCCTTCAAGGACATTTGAATCTTTACTCTCGTTCTCTCTGACGTTTCTTCCTCTATTTCTTATTGTATTGTGCAGCAACAGCAGCAGTAGATCCGAGAGATGGTTTGAAGACTGGTGGAGTCAGAGAGGTACCTCAACAAGTTCGCTTTCTTCTAAATCCTCTGCTTCACCATCTGTGTAAGTGAAACTCCACCACATATGTTTGGCTATTTCATTATAAATTACAGGTTTCTCTTGTCTTCTGACTCTCTCATAATCTCTGATGACTTAAAGATAGCATGCTCAACAAGCTCGTTCAAGATGAAGACGAACTCCTCCAGGTTTTGTTTCAGTAATGCATCACTTATGTTTATGGTCAACTACTTTGTTTTAACCATTCTTATTTTTGCAGGATAAAGAGCCGTTAGAACCAGTAGCTACAACACAAAGCAAGCCTCAGGAAATAACCAGTAACCCGTAGCTACGTTTCTATTTTATGTTATTTAGTTCAACTCTATACTAATTTTTTATTTACTGATGATACCATTGATGGTTTTTGGTTGCAAGTTTTCACACTTCCAGAGGACGGAGGACTGATCTGAGCTTTGGTATTGATAACAGGTACCTCCCTCCCTCCTTGTTCCTTTTATGTTTTTGTTCTGAGTTGTGGTGTGTGATCAGAAATTCATGTCATCTAATTTTAAAAATCCTTGAGGCAGTAAAATGGCGACAGGAGAGTAAACAAGTCAGAGAGGTATGCATCTTTTTAGTATGTGAATATAGTTCCATGTTCTTTTTACGTTTTTTTAACCATTCTTATTTCTGCAGGATAAAGAGCCGTGTCAGAACCAGTAGCTACACAGGCAATCCTCATGAAATAACCAGTAACTACTTGCTATGATTCTTTATTGTGTCGTTTTGTTCATCTCTTTTCTGTTTTTTTGTTTATTGATACCATTGATGGTTTTTGGTTGCAGGTTTTCACACTTTCAGAGGAGTGAGGACTGGTCTGAGCTTTGCTACTGAGCTGTGGAGTGTAATTTGTATTTTCTTGTCTTATAATTCGGATAAAGACCCGTTAGAACCAGTAGCTAGAACACAAGGCAAGCCTCAGGAAATAATCAGTAACCTGTAGCTACGTTTCTATATTGTGTCATTTAGTTCAACTCTTAACTAATTTTTTATTTACTGATACCATTGATGGTTTTTGGTTGCAGGTTTTCACACTTCCAGAGGACTAAGGAATGATTTGAGCCTTGGTATTGATAACAGGTACCTCCCTCCCTCCTTGTACCTAATTCTATGATTCATTGATTAGTTCTAATATATATGTTTTTGTTCTGAGTTGTGGTGTGTGATCCGAAATTCTTGTCATCTAATTCTCAGAATCTTTGAAGCAGTATAATAGCGACAAGAGAACAAACAAGTCAGAGAGGTATGTATCTTTTTAGCGTATGAATATAGTTCCATGTTCGTTTTAGCGTGTGAATATAGAACCATGTTCTTTTTAACCATCATTATTTTTGCAGGATAAAGACCCGTTAGAACCAGTAGCTACAACACAAGGCAAGCTTCATGACATAACCAGTAACCAGTAGCTATGTTTCTTTATTGTGTGCCTTTTAGTTCGACTCTTTACTTATTTTTTATATTGATACCATTGATGGTTTTGGTTGCAGGTTTTCACACTTCCATAGGACTGAGGACTGATCTGACCTTTGGTATTGATAAGAGGTACCTCCCTCCTTGTTCTCTTTTAATTCTATGATTTGTTCTAATATATATGTTTTTGTTACTGAGTTGTGGTTTGTGATCAGAAATCCATATCATCTAATTCAGGAGAACAAATAAGTTAGAGAGGTACCTCCCTCCTTGTCCTCTTATTTTTTATTTGCAGGATTAAGACCCGTGTTCGAACCAGTAGCTGCTACAACACAAGACAAGCCTCCGAAAATATATAACCATTAGCTACTGTGTCTTTATTGTGTCTTTTTGTTCAACTCTTTGCTGATTTGTTTGGTTTATTGATACCCCATTGATGGTTTTTGGTTGCAGGTTTTCACACTTTCAGAGGAGTGAGGACTAATCTGAGCTTTGCTACTGAGCTGTGGAGTGTAATTTGAATTTTCTTGTCTTATAATTCGGTTAAGACCCGTTAGAACCAGCAGCTAGAACACAAGGCAAGCCTCAAGAAATAACCAGTAACCAGGTTTATGTTTCTATAATGGATTACTCGTCTGTTTACGGTCTACAACGTTTTTACTGATACCATTCTTATTTTTTGCAGGATAATGACCGTGTTAGAACCAGTAGCAGATACAACACAAGGCAAGCCTCGGAAAATAACCAGTAGCTACTGTGTCTTTATTGTGTCTTCTTGTTCAAGTCTTTACTGATTTTTTTTTTTTGTTTATTGATTGATACCCATTGATGGTTTGTCTATTTTTGCTACTGAGTTTTGGTGTTTGATTTGAATTACAGGATTGAGCATTCAGCTGATTTGACAGTTGAAGCTATGATGCTTGACTCTCGAGAACGTCCTGAGGTATCCCATACTCTTTGTCTCCTTCAAGGACATTTGAATCTTTACTCTCTTTCTATCTGACGTTTCAGCAGCAGCAGTAGATCGGAGAGATGGTTTGAAGACTGGTGGAGTCAGAGAGGTACCTCAACTAGTCCGTCTTCTTCTAAATCCTCTGCTTCTACTACACAAGGCAAGCCTCCGAAAATATATAACCAGTAGCTACTGTGTCTTTATTTTGTCTTTTAGTTCAAGTCTTCTACTGATTTGTTTGGTTTATTGAAGCACCATTGATGGTTTTCGGTTGCAGGTTTTCACACTTTTGGACTGATCTGTGCTTTGGTGTTGGACAAGAGGTACATCCTTCTTCTGATTCTATGATTCTCTTTAATATGTTTTTTTTTGCTACTGAGTTGTGGTGTGTGTTTTGAATTACAGGATTGAGCATTCGGCTTATTTGACTGTTGAAGCTAAATATGATGCTTGACTCTCTATCTTTTGATCTCAGACAAGGAAGAACGTCCTCAGGTATCCCATACGCTCGAGCTTCTAATCTTAGACAAGGAAGAACGTCCTGAGGTATCCCATACTCTTTGTCTCCTTCAATGCCATTTGAATCTTTACTCTCTTTCTCTCTGACGTTTCTTCCTCTATTTGTTATTGTATTGTGCAGCAGCAGCAGATGTAGGTCTGAGAGATGGTTTGAAGACTGGTGGAGTCGGAGAGGTACCTCAACAAGTTCGTCTTCTTCTAAATCCTCTGCTTTACCATCTGTGTAAGTAAAACTCCACCACAAATGTTTGACTATTTCATTATATATTAGAGATTTCTCTTGTCTTCTAACTCTCTCATAATCTCTCTGATGACTTAGAGATATCATGCTCAACAAGCTCGGTAGATTTACTGGTGAATTGGCTCAAAAGGTAAACTGATTGCTCTTGACTTCATTGATAGGTCATTAAGAAGGTTTCCTATTTTGATTCACCTTCTTAGTTTATGTTTCGTCCCTTCTTTGCTTCATGACGTGTAATCTTAAATGCTGCATTCATTCTTTCTTGTAGAATGAAACCGTCAATAGACATTACAAGAACGTCAAGTTTATGTGTGCGGATATTGCATCCCCTGAGCTCAGATTGCTTCTCATATATCTTTCTGACAAAGAGGTGTAAGATGATCTCTTTTATTATTAAAGACAAAAAATAGTGTTCTTTAATGGGGAACAAATAAAGTTTTAACTAACGGTTTGGTTTGGATGCAGGTGGAGCTTTTTGGCAAGCTAACCCTTGATATTTTTTACACTGATCGCAACTCGAAAAACCTAGGGCCTAGTGGCATTATCCTAACAGATCAAGGGCGGCGAATCTATTGGCCAGCTCCGTACTCTTCATCGCCACCTCTGCTCTGTTACCTTTTGCCGCTTTCTGGTAATGAAGAAGATGATCTGAGCTTTGTTATTAATAAGAAGAACACCTCCAGGTTTTGTTTCAATCATCCGTCACTTTTGTTTAAGGTCAACTACATTGTTTTAACCATTCTTACTATTTTCAGGATAAGGAGCAGTTAGAAACTAGTAGCTACAACACAAAGTAAGCCTCAGGAATTAACATCAAATGGGAAAAGGGAAGTTGAACAATATTTTAACCAAATCAAGAATGTCTATATAACTGCATCAATTCAATTTTATATAATTCTCCAACCGAAGCAAGCACATAGGTCAACAACAAGGCCGCTGATGCCTGGTTCTGTATATCCTTCTTTTTGAGATGGTATTGTATTTAAGTCTAATTCTTTTTTCTTTTCTTTTTGTGAGCAGATAGAAAACAAGGAGAACATCCCTTACCATACCACCACTGTGCGTGGACCTTAAGAAGCAGCAAACTGCTACAAAAATAGCTCAAGCCAAAGGCAGCCTTCAGAAAAATGTGAAAAAGGTAGCTTACGTTGATTCTTAATTACTATTCTGATACCCAAATCTTGTTTAACGTTTAACTTGTAATTAGTTTATCGTGTGTGTGTTGATTGCTTCATTGCAGGGAAACGAGTGTTATAGTCAAGCCATCTTAAAGCAAAGGCTAGATGGTGGAAAGTCAAGACTGGTAGGAGCCAAATTGTTACAAATTCGGACTCATCTAGTGTATCAAGACTAGATAACATACTCATAGCTTAATGAAACTGTTTGATTAATCTGCAAGGATATCATTTCTTATTGTTCCAGGATTTTAATCTTCAAACAATGGCAAGGGCTAACCCATCATGCATAAACGTCTTCAATAGCTTAAACGTCTTCACCTCTAGAAAAGTTGTTTGTATGCATAAAACACTTGATTTCATGCCATCTAATATGCCTCTGTTTTACTTGCTCGCAGAATAATAATTGGAGGCCTCACTTTACTGAACCAATGAGCCTTGTAGCCATGTGCTCCAAATAAACTACTGCAGAACTTAAGGCACCAAAATTCAAAGATAAACCGTTGAACAAAAAGGTACTACTGAAGTTATGTAGTTTAGTACTACTTACTTCATTTGTTTTCTCTCTATCTAACTTGGAATCACATCAAATCACCTAGATCCTTTGCAACACCAATTTTCTTTCTTTATGAATTACTAATATTTGTTGCCTCTTTCAGTTCAACTCTTCACTGATTTTTTCTTGATACAATTGATGGTTTTGATTGCAGGTCTGAGTGATGAGTTAAGATATGGGTACTAACGAATCATTTTATCTGTTGGAGTTTCTTCGATTTGAGATTGATTAAAAGTTGTCTGATGATGAATCAACGCACTTTGCCAGAAAACTTGTCACGGTTATCTCAAGCCAAAGGCAATCATGTGTTGAAGCAATCTATTAAAGCAAGGCCAAGACTTGACAAAAGCTAGATGATCCAATTATGACCCAACGATGGAAGAATCCACTTCTTGCTCTGTAAGTAACCTCAAAATCTCTTTACTTTTACAAAATTAGTAATTGCGTTGACTCTAGTAATCTCTCAATTCAAGAAATTTCATATTTTTATTTATGCAGCAGCTTCGGTTCCTTGAATCAGATCAATGAGATCATCATTCAAGCCTAGAGACCATGTGAAACTTCCATGAATGATACTATGAGCAAACGTCCAAGAAGAAGAAGAAAAAACCCTCAAGGTTTTGTAACAGTCATCCCTCACTATTGTTTAACGTCAACTACTTTTAACCCTTCTTATTATTGCATGATAAAGAGTCGTGTTAGGACCAGTAGCTACAACACAAAGCAAGCTCAGGAAATATCAAGTTAACACCCAAGTTCCAAGAAGTACACCACATCTGCCAGAATTTTCAGGTAAATACCCTTCATCTGAGAGTATCATGGCTTTATAACAGACTCATAGTTTAATGAAATTGTTTAACTAATCTGCAAGGATATTTCGTTACTTACTGTTGCAGGAATTTCATCTTCAAACAATGGCAAGGGCTAACCAGCATGCAAAGACATCTCCAGTAGCTTCAAATGAAGTGTGTAAGCAGGTTTGAAGCTTCTATTCACCCCCTAGAAAATTTGTATCTATGCATGAAACACTTCATTATATTTCATCTAATCTGACTCTGTTTTCCTGCACGCGTCATTATGATTGGAGGCCTAGCCTTACTAAACCAACGAGCCATGTGGTCCAAACAATGCGAACTCGTCGTACTAAACAAACAACTTCTGCAAGAGGAACTCAAGAAGGCAACACATTCTAAAGCAAAACCTTTGAACAAAAAGGTACTACTGAAGTGGTGTATTTTAGTACTATTTACTTCATTTATCCCTCTCTCAATCTAACTTAGATTCACATCGAATCACCCAAAGATATTTGAAAGTAAAGGAGAGATGGGCATCTTTTGCAACACCAAAATGTTTATTTACTGAATTGATAATATTTTACTATTTCTTTTAGTTCGACGACTCTTGAATGATTTGTTCGTAATATACCATTGATGGTTTTATTGGAGCCTCGGAGGTGGATTTATCGGAGACTCGGAGTGATATGTTAAGAAATGGGGAAACTCAAGAAATTGATGTAGATGGAATAACAATGGATCAGAAGAGTGAAAGAAAGCCGTCAGAACCATGAGCTTCAACTCTATTTTCCCAATTACAGCCTTCAAAGACCAAGAAATAAGAAGTTCACAAGTAAGCCGTTTCCCAACAATTTCGAGTGCACAAAGCACAACAAAATCAAGACCGCATGTTCTAGGTTATGGTATTGCAGTTAAGTGAGATGAATGGCCGTTGGGATGCGACGTTCCTCGTGCTTGTACACCCAAACAACTACTGCTAGAAAGATTAGCTAGTCTGCTGAAGAATCCATCTGCACTTAGGCCAAAGAAAACAGTCACAGTTGTCTCAAGCCAAAGACAGCAGTCATCAGAAAAGTGTGAAAAGGTAGGTGACAGTCTTAACAAGTATACCCAAATATGGTATAACCAAGTTATATATAACATCACCTAAACAGCTAAACCCAGCAATTGCGAAGTCTAGACGGTCGTGTCAAATATCTCTTTGGTGTAACTATTCTCGACTTTTTCTTTTCCCTACAAACGAAATACATTAGTTACATACTTACAATTCAAGAGCGATGATGATTGATGCTATTGCTATTGTTTGTTCTTTCTAGCTATTTAAGCTTTTTCTTTGGTGAGTTGTTATAACTGAAAAAAAAAATCAAAAAATTCTCAAGTCTGAGCTTATCCAAACTTGTTTCTTTCTTTGTAGCGATTCGACTCTTTTGGCGGCGGCTACAGCTGGATTCTGTAATCATCTCACCTAATATTCCAACTTTTTTTTGTTTTGGGGTTTTCTAAGTATAATAACTTACTAGATATCAGAATTCGTATATATTAGTTCGAATGAATAATATTAATAGATATTGTTGGATGGTATAGATAGTTTGATCCAAACATAATACACATGTTGACATCGTTTTGTCAGAATGACCATCGAAAAGGTCACCGAAGGATCCAACTTTCTCAATAGACCTTTACGCATCATGTTCGTTGTAGCTAGTGTTTCGACAAACTTTCTCAATAGAACTCCACGCATCAAGTTCGTTGTAGCTTGTGTTTCGTCTGTCAAATAGTGATTAAGAGATAAAGATGCAACAAAACATAAAGACGTCAAATTCCTTTGACTAATAGATTATGCGTTTCTTTTCATTTCTTCCATTTGTTTATATATTACCATCCCGATCATATATGTTCTGACGATTTATTTTGAGAATCGCATTATTAATTTCGGTAAATACTGTATACTACTACGACAGGTGCTGCATATGATTAAAGTTGAATTCGGATTATGACATAGCAACAATATGATTTCAAAATCACATTATAAAACAAAAAAATTACATTAGCTTCGTACAATTTCAATCAAACAGTAGTAATTCGTACAATATCAATCAAACAGTATTATAAAATATCTCTATTGTATTAATGGATTCGGATGAAAACAAAATAAAGTAAAAAAGAGATCACATAAAAGTTGGCATTTAGCTATTTAACAGCTATGAATGTGAATAAACAACACTTCACAGCTGTCGTAAGAACTCACTTATCTATCACTTTTTCTTAAATTTTCTTTCCCTTTTTAATACATTAGCCATGTAAAAGGCTACTTCCATTTTCGTACTTAATAAATATAAAGTCTCATATTTTACGAGGAAGAAGAGCAATTTCTTATATTTTTATAAATTAATGGCGATCGTGATATCCAAACATTTAAGGAGATAAATGTTTGTAAAATATGTATTATTGCGAATTATCAGAATATATATATATATATATATATATGAGGAATTTTTCAAAATACCACACTTAAGTTTTTTTTTCCAAAAATACCACAAGCACAAAAAAAAAAATGATTTGTAAGAGTGTAGAATTTTTTTTGAGGTTTAGGTTGACAATTTTATATTTATGTTTAGTTTTTAGGTGGTATGATTTAGTGTTTAGAATTTAGGGATTAGTTTTTAATATTAAAAAAAATTGTTCAATTTTGTAATATTTTTGAAAAAAATATATTTTATTAGTATCTTTGAAAAAAAAAACTAAAAATAGTATTAAAAACCTCAATTTTGGTTTTTTTTTTTTTTGTAGATTTTAGTTTACTTCGATTGTGATTTAGTATATTGTTTTCTGTATGTCCCTAATTATGCCTTAGTATATCAAGTTGATCCCTTTCGGCTAATTAATGATATTATCAACAAGTACGATGAAGATGATTGCTGGCTAATTAATGATATTTTAATGAATTTTATGGAATCCTTTCGGGTTAATTTAATGACAGTTTAAGAAAACGAATGTGATAATTGTTCAATAATAGTAAAGTTATAAATCATCGTACACTTAAAACAGTGTAAGTTAGGTGTAAATATAGATTTGACATAACGTATACTTTCAATGAAACGACTACCATGTGTGGTATTATGTGTATAGTCATGATAACTGAAGTGACATTTTCATGCATAAGAAAATATGTTCGTCAACAAATTTTAAGATTATAATTTGTATAAAAGTGTGCTATGTGCGTGTGGATGGTATTAGAGTCCGACGATAAGGTTGGTGAAAAAGCCAAACACTAGACAGACGATCCATGACCTGACGACCTCTCTCTTTCTATACCTTTCCAGTTTCTCTATTATTTCGAAACTTCAATTTATAAATTATAATATGTCACATTTTTCATCTTCTCTACGTCTCTACCTATTTCTCATTACTTTATTATTTCTATTGATATTCTATATATTATTTTATGTCGACGCTGATTTGTATTGCATATCGAAACGAAGTCTTTTAAAATGTGGTATCTTTTTCCCAGCTCCTTACAACAATACACAGAGCTGTGGTAGCTTTATTTTCAGTATAGCATTAGTTTTGGACCGCATCATGTATATAAATTGATGGCTCCTAAAGATTCCTTTAAGAAAGCAAAAAAAAAAAAAGTAGTCCACTGGTTAAGTGCAACAATCTGAAACCATGTATTCAAACCCTTTTGTAGTATTCAGAGATTTGTTTGCCTAAAAGTTCATTGAGAATAATTCAATCGTAGTGGCCAATTGCATCTGAAAGACTGCAACACCATTTTGCGAGTCTCGAAAGCTTTTTTTTTGCTTTTGTCACCGTTTTTTTATTTTTATTTTATTTTATCTTTTTCTTATTTCTCATTCTTGCAAACCTAAGCATGGTTTTTTTTATTAAATGAATAACAACGTCGAAGCATAATACCATATGGACTAATCTAATACGATATTTATGTTGGGGATTGTATGTGCTGAAGAACGTTATATTTTGGTAACAAGTAAAAAAAAATTAAAAAAAAAAACAACAACAAAGAGTGGACCATAAGAAGTATACAAAATGGTATTGTTAAGACAACACATAACGGCTGATCTAGAAACCAATTTATTGAAAATTAAAGAAGAGGAAATAATATAAAGACGAAATTGTGGGTCATTATCTTATAAGAAGAAGTGCAAGCTGTAATATGAAAGAAGTATTTCATACAAAGGACCACTCACGTCTACATCCCCTCATCCTTCTTGTCTCAATTTTATCAACTCTTCTACTAACTCATTTCCATCATTAGCTAATTCCTTACAATTAGAGTCCTTCCACTTTCTTTATTTTTTTCCCTACATTTCTTCGTTTTTGTTTCTTAATTACCAGTTGTGATAGGAGTCCCCAAACAACGGAGATCAACACAAAAGAAAACTAAAAGTTGAGCATTGACATCATCCACCCAAAAACCAAAATACTTTTGAAATTTTAAAAAATTTGTGGTGTTCTTGTTTATGAATTATGCTTCCATGTTTATAAAAATTTGTGGACTGAGATCATGTTTATGAATTATGCCTCCATGTTTTTACCTTTTTTTGCCATGGGACCATTTCTATAGGATTATAATCCATGATTGTAAACCTAAACCTTTTTCATTTCAATGAGATATTTACATTCTTAGCAAAAAAAAAATTTGTCGTGTTGGCTCAAATGCTTAGTAACTACATGAAAAAAATTTGTTATATAATAACTCATCAGAAACAAATTCGAATTAAAGGATCTAAGCGTAAATCAGTAAATCTAAGCAAACAGAAAAATATAGTTTTCCACTTTTTCACAAATAAGTAAATCTTTTTTCTTTTTTATGACCTCTCACAAATCAGTAAATCATTCATCGTAAAAAGAGCGTAAATATTTACTTCAAAAACCGGAACGAGTCAGTGTATACGTCAACGTATTAGTTTATGTTACTCAAAAAAAAAGCTCACTAAGGAAGTCAAAATTCAATCGTTCGAGTAAATTATCATTATCAAGATTTGTTGGTAGAACCAAAAATTTACCAAACCCAAAAGCGAAACCAATAATAGAGTTTAGGTATATGTACATCAAAGAAGTCTTTACACTTACGCAGTAATACATTGGCTTCTAGTTATATCTAAAGCAGGATTCACATAAAAACATTGAATTTTTAAACAAAATTTTATAATAAAAATTCGCTGGAAAAAAGAAAATGATACCGAATCCATTGATCAAATTAAAACAAGAGACCACTAATAATACATCCTTATTTTCTTCTCCCCCCTCCCCCCCC
>NC_025700.1:20352475-20356081 GCF_000633955.1 Camelina sativa | reverse complement strand
TTCGACACAACAACTTAAACACACACAAATTTAGTCTCAATCTTGAGCTAAGGTTCTCACATCATATTCTCTCCTTGGAGAATTATGGCTATCTCTAAAGCCCTTATTGCTTCTCTTCTCATATCTCTTCTTGTTCTTCAACTCGTTCAGGCCGATTTGGTACGTCTTTTTCCATCACAAAATACTCTCAATATAATATATTTATTTATTTAGAAACATATTTCTCACATGTTATTACGACAATATTCTTGCAGGAAAACTCACAGACAAAAGATGGTTACGCAAAGAAGATCGGTAATTATATTACTACGCATATTGTCCATATAATTACATAACGTTTGATGTAATTAATTAGTAAACTTAAATAAGCTGTGGTTGTCATTTATGTATAGATTGTGGGAGTGCGTGTCAAGCACGGTGCAGGCTTTCAAGGAGGCCGAGGCTGTGTCATAGAGCGTGCGGGACTTGCTGCTCCAGATGCCAGTGTGTACCACCTGGCACGTACGGAAACTACGACAAGTGCGAGTGTTACGCTAGCCTCACCACCCACGGTGGACGCCGCAAGTGCCCATAAGAAACAGGACAAAAAGCTCTTAATTGTTTGTGGATAACGCGAGGATGTCGTTTTGTTAGTATTTTGTTGGCGCATATATATGTGGATCGAATAATAAACGAGAACCGTACGTTGTCGTCGTCGTGAGTGAGTACTACTGTATTGTTGATTGGTCTATTTTGTGCAAGTTTTTCAGGTTTTGAATTTTGTTTTTATTTATTTGTATATCGATTCGTGCAATAATCTCATTGTATAATTTCATATTATGTAATAAAATTATGTTACTTTTGAGTGATAGTTATGCCTTTTTCTTCTTATGGTAAGCGGTTTCGAAAGATATAGAGATCGATGCAAGATGACAACTATATATAATTGGACTGATTGCGTATTGAGTAAACTGAATAATTGTATTTCAGTTATTAATTCATTCGTGGAGACCGAGACGATCATGGGCGGAGCTAGGGTAGAAGCATATGGGTCAATTGACCCTGGTGAAATTTTAAATTTAGTTGAATTTTTAGGAAAAAAATCAAATTGACCATGATAAAATAGTAAAATTGACCCTTATAAAAAATTAATAACACAATATGACCTCTTAAATTATATTTTGACCCTGATGAATTGAATTCCTAACTCCGCCACTGGAGACTATAGGTCATTTATAATCATTTCGGAGCAAATTTGGTTTAAGATTTTGTTAACATCGATAATTATTCGACAGCCATACACCCTATTCCAAAATTTGGGCCACATATACACTCATGACATAGGTTCGTCTAAAAGAAATGAAAACTACAAAGATTTTTTTTGGTAATGAGAAAACTACAAAGATGACTAGGGTGTAGTAGTAGTATTTAATAGGGATGAATAATAAAGTTTTCCATATATCTAGCAAGAGAAGTTAACTGATTTGGTGAAAATCCATTGTGGAAAAATGTCGTTTTGTTAATAACGTTGTGATACAAGACTCTGGTGTTTTTTTAAAATAAATAAAAAAAAAAGAAACAGAGCCCCCGGCGAGGATCGAACTCGCGGCCTTTCGCTTACGAAGCGAACGCAATACCACTATGCTACGGAGGCCTTCGATTACTGGACGAAACCTAATATTATTTAAACTATTATAATTAATAAACCCATGAGAAATGACAAAGGAGTGGGAACTTGGAGCCTGGTGATTGCATTGCATTTGCAGACAACATACACGTTTGGTTCGTCGATGTTAGTGAAATTCCCCTTCTCACGTGTTTACGTTTCTGTTCGTCTTACTTTGTAGCAAAATGAGTAAATACTAGTATGTGAATGAACAACTATGAAGCTTAAAAAAAAAAACTATGAAGCTTGACGACAATTAACTCTGGCAGCATGTTGCGGGTGTGAATTCCAAACGTACCGGATATCACCTACGTCGACATGAATGAACGTGGAAGTCGTCTGGATCAGGTACCTTAGAAAATAATCCCAACCTACCCATAAATTTATCGTCAGAAAAGAGTACCAAACCGAAGCCTTCGTTTTAAAAAAAAAATGGTTCTAAAGTTCATAACTTTTATATCTTTCTTGAACCATTGTTTGTTATATGGGCCTTAGTTATCACATGAGTGGATCTTATTGTTGGAACCAAATTTTGATTTGGGATATTATTAACTTATCAACTCGTATTTTTTATGGGCCTTGATCCAAAATCGTACTCTGCTAACTAATATATTAAACAAAATACACAAAAGTCCTAGGGAGTGAATTGATGCTAATTAAATCGAAAAAGGTTAGACAAAAAAAAAAAGAGAGAGAAAAAGAGTCTTTGGTAGACTCACACACAGTAGATGATGAGGAAACAGTTGGCAGAAATCACCTGACTTGTCGATTTCAGTGTGTGACGACGTGGTGAAATTATTTAATCTTATCATAGCCGTCGATTTGAACATCACCATTCACCACCACTAGTACTCTTTATATTTCAAAAGTCTAAACTCTTTACTCTTTAGTTAGGGAGGAGCCTTTTGTAAGAGCCATGCCGTTTTCTTATTGGACGAGACAAGACAAAACATTAAAAGTAAAAAAAGAAGAGATTAAAAGAACGCCGTGACATTCTCTCGTATTTAAGGAAGACAGCCAGACGTCTGAGTTAAATGGACCCGGCGGACGACCCAATTCTCCAAGTTTGATCATAATTATTATTTTTTTTTTTCTTAATGTTACTTTTTGGCCACTTTATAATAATGGTTAGCGGAATAAGTAGTAGATGATGCGTTCAGAAAACAAAGTTGAATTTTGTGATGTCCAACAAACCCCATTTAACTGGTTAAAGCCGTTTTAGTCATCCATTAATTTGGCCATCTTATCAAATATCTCTCTATCTATAAACACTTTTTTACTAAATGAAACGTTACAAAAATTGAAATTGATTAGAGTAGTTTACTTATACTTACTTTTTTAAACGATGTTGGTATCTTTTTCCATGGAATTTAATTCGCTGGCACAGAAACGAAAGAGAAAATATCCATAAAAATCGTACGAATTCAAAATCAAGTATCCATCATAAGAAACCCATGCATGAAATAATTATTAGTACAATTTTTTTGGAATTCAGCTCTGGGTGCTGACGTGTTTGACACACTGATCTTGTTCTAATGGATTACGTGGCACAACAATGAAAATAAACGAATTGGACGGCTCTCGTCTCCTTTTAACTAAACACCGTTGGATCTCTCACCACTGAGGGTAGATAGATAAAAACGAAACAGAGTGAATGAATAAGCGTTTTTTTTTATTTTTTGTCACATTTGTGTGTTGTGTGAGTTGTGACTAAAAGCGAAGCGAAGGAGCGAAGGAGCGAAGCGACAGCTTCGGATTATCCGTCTTTGCTACATACAGAGGCCAGAGCTAAACTATACACAAAAGAGATTAGAGAACAAGGTTTTTGGATTGATCTCTGTTTATAAATCTCTGTGTGTGTTTTCGATGATTTCGTACTGTGTACGTTTTTTTTTGTTTTTTTTTCTTCTTCTTCTTCTGTCAGTTACATATCAATGTTTTGATTTGATTGAAGAACAGTG
>NC_025700.1:20346618-20350914 GCF_000633955.1 Camelina sativa | reverse complement strand
CCACAATATTCTCTTCCCCCCCCCACAATATTCTCTTCTCCGCGTCCTCCAAAACTTTTATACGCACCAACCGACCCATTCGAAAAAGAGAAAATAAATCTTATACAATGTACCCCTAAACCATATGCTATATATTGCTACTAACCATTTTTCATATATTAATCATCAACTGTCAAAAAAAAAAATTATTGAAATAGATTTATTTATACTTTTCTCAATAAACTTTTTAAAACAAAAAGATAATGTGTGCATCTTTTGGTTGTGACCATCAGCAACTGTTGGAAAGTACTTACTTGCTATCATAATTAACTAGTATATTACCGAAACTTCGAAAGCAATTATTGTCCATGAAAAAAAAAAAAAAAGAATAGTCTAGAGACTCTAGACCGAATAATGGGGTCGGTTGCCCATCCAAAGGAGGGCTGGGCTATAAATAGAAGCCTCCAAGTTCTCATTCGACACAACAACTTAAACACACACAAATTTAGTCTCAATCTTGAGCTAAGGTTCTCACATCATATTCTCTCCTTGGAGAATTATGGCTATCTCTAAAGCCCTTATTGCTTCTCTTCTCATATCTCTTCTTGTTCTTCAACTCGTTCAGGCCGATTTGGTACGTCTTTTTCCATCACAAAATACTCTCAATATAATATATTTATTTATTTAGAAACATATTTCTCACATGTTATTACGACAATATTCTTGCAGGAAAACTCACAGACAAAAGATGGTTACGCAAAGAAGATCGGTAATTATATTACTACGCATATTGTCCATATAATTACATAACGTTTGATGTAATTAATTAGTAAACTTAAATAAGCTGTGTTTGTCATTTATGTATAGATTGTGGGAGTGCGTGTCAAGCACGGTGCAGGCTTTCAAGGAGGCCGAGGCTGTGTCACAGAGCGTGCGGGACTTGCTGCTCCAGATGCCAGTGTGTACCACCTGGCACGTACGGAAACTACGACAAGTGCGAGTGTTACGCTAGCCTCACCACCCACGGTGGACGCCGCAAGTGCCCATAAGAAACAGGACAAAAAGCTCTTAATTGTTTGTGGATAACGCGAGGATGTCGTTTTGTTAGTATTTTGTTGGCGCATATATATGTGGATCGAATAATAAACGAGAACCGTACGTTGTCGTCGTCGTGAGTGAGTACTACTGTATTGTTGATTGGTCTATTTTGTGCAAGTTTTTCAGGTTTTGAATTTTGTTTTTATTTATTTGTATATCGATTCGTGCAATAATCTCATTGTATAATTTCATATTATGTAATAAAATTATGTTACTTTTGAGTGATAGTTATGCCTTTTTCTTCTTATGGTAAGCGGTTTCGAAAGATATAGAGATCGATGCAAGATGACAACTATATATAATTGGACTGATTGCGTATTGAGTAAACTGAATAATTGTATTTCAGTTATTAATTCATTCGTGGAGACCGAGACGATCATGGGCGGAGCTAGGGTAGAAGCATATGGGTCAATTGACCCTGGTGAAATTTTAAATTTAGTTGAATTTTTAGGAAAAAAATCAAATTGACCATGATAAAATAGTAAAATTGACCCTTATAAAAAATTAATAACACAATATGACCTCTTAAATTATATTTTGACCCTGATGAATTGAATTCCTAACTCCGCCACTGGAGACTATAGGTCATTTATAATCATTTCGGAGCAAATTTGGTTTAAGATTTTGTTAACATCGATAATTATTCGACAGCCATACACCCTATTCCAAAATTTGGGCCACATATACACTCATGACATAGGTTCGTCTAAAAGAAATGAAAACTACAAAGATTTTTTTTGGTAATGAGAAAACTACAAAGATGACTAGGGTGTAGTAGTAGTATTTAATAGGGATGAATAATAAAGTTTTCCATATATCTAGCAAGAGAAGTTAACTGATTTGGTGAAAATCCATTGTGGAAAAATGTCGTTTTGTTAATAACGTTGTGATACAAGACTCTGGTGTTTTTTTAAAATAAATAAAAAAAAAAGAAACAGAGCCCCCGGCGAGGATCGAACTCGCGGCCTTTCGCTTACGAAGCGAACGCAATACCACTATGCTACGGAGGCCTTCGATTACTGGACGAAACCTAATATTATTTAAACTATTATAATTAATAAACCCATGAGAAATGACAAAGGAGTGGGAACTTGGAGCCTGGTGATTGCATTGCATTTGCAGACAACATACACGTTTGGTTCGTCGATGTTAGTGAAATTCCCCTTCTCACGTGTTTACGTTTCTGTTCGTCTTACTTTGTAGCAAAATGAGTAAATACTAGTATGTGAATGAACAACTATGAAGCTTAAAAAAAAAAACTATGAAGCTTGACGACAATTAACTCTGGCAGCATGTTGCGGGTGTGAATTCCAAACGTACCGGATATCACCTACGTCGACATGAATGAACGTGGAAGTCGTCTGGATCAGGTACCTTAGAAAATAATCCCAACCTACCCATAAATTTATCGTCAGAAAAGAGTACCAAACCGAAGCCTTCGTTTTAAAAAAAAAATGGTTCTAAAGTTCATAACTTTTATATCTTTCTTGAACCATTGTTTGTTATATGGGCCTTAGTTATCACATGAGTGGATCTTATTGTTGGAACCAAATTTTGATTTGGGATATTATTAACTTATCAACTCGTATTTTTTATGGGCCTTGATCCAAAATCGTACTCTGCTAACTAATATATTAAACAAAATACACAAAAGTCCTAGGGAGTGAATTGATGCTAATTAAATCGAAAAAGGTTAGACAAAAAAAAAAAGAGAGAGAAAAAGAGTCTTTGGTAGACTCACACACAGTAGATGATGAGGAAACAGTTGGCAGAAATCACCTGACTTGTCGATTTCAGTGTGTGACGACGTGGTGAAATCATTAATCTTATCATAGCCGTCGATTTGAACATCACCATTCACCACCACTAGTACTCTTTATATTTCAAAAGTCTAAACTCTTTACTCTTTAGTTAGGGAGGAGCCTTTTGTAAGAGCCATGCCGTTTTCTTATTGGACGAGACAAGACAAAACATTAAAAGTAAAAAAAGAAGAGATTAAAAGAACGCCGTGACATTCTCTCGTATTTAAGGAAGACAGCCAGACGTCTGAGTTAAATGGACCCGGCGGACGACCCAATTCTCCAAGTTTGATCATAATTATTATTTTTTTTTTTCTTAATGTTACTTTTTGGCCACTTTATAATAATGGTTAGCGGAATAAGTAGTAGATGATGCGTTCAGAAAACAAAGTTGAATTTTGTGATGTCCAACAAACCCCATTTAACTGGTTAAAGCCGTTTTAGTCATCCATTAATTTGGCCATCTTATCAAATATCTCTCTATCTATAAACACTTTTTTACTAAATGAAACGTTACAAAAATTGAAATTGATTAGAGTAGTTTACTTATACTTACTTTTTTAAACGATGTTGGTATCTTTTTCCATGGAATTTAATTCGCTGGCACAGAAACGAAAGAGAAAATATCCATAAAAATCGTACGAATTCAAAATCAAGTATCCATCATAAGAAACCCATGCATGAAATAATTATTAGTACAATTTTTTTGGAATTCAGCTCTGGGTGCTGACGTGTTTGACACACTGATCTTGTTCTAATGGATTACGTGGCACAACAATGAAAATAAACGAATTGGACGGCTCTCGTCTCCTTTTAACTAAACACCGTTGGATCTCTCACCACTGAGGGTAGATAGATAAAAACGAAACAGAGTGAATGAATAAGCGTTTTTTTTTATTTTTTGTCACATTTGTGTGTTGTGTGAGTTGTGACTAAAAGCGAAGCGAAGGAGCGAAGGAGCGAAGCGACAGCTTCGGATTATCCGTCTTTGCTACATACAGAGGCCAGAGCTAAACTATACACAAAAGAGATTAGAGAACAAGGTTTTTGGATTGATCTCTGTTTATAAATCTCTGTGTGTGTTTTCGATGATTTCGTACTGTGTACGTTTTTTTTTGTTTTTTTTTCTTCTTCTTCTTCTGTCAGTTACATATCAATGTTTTGATTTGATTGAAGAACAGTGACTCCATTAATGAATCTTTTTTTTCCCTTACTAAATGCAAAAATACCTTCTTTTTTTTTTTGTTATTCACGGGTTGTAATGTACAAACATTAATAATAATATATATTTTTTTTTTCATCTTTAAGTCTTTCTTTCTTTTTTTTGCTTTTTGTCTCTTCTCTTTATTTCACGAAGAACCTGATTCTTCGAGACACGAGAAACGATTTTACAACTTTTCTCTCTTTAACATCCTTTTTT
>NC_025700.1:20318920-20346232 GCF_000633955.1 Camelina sativa | reverse complement strand
TTTTTTTTTTTTTTTGGTTTTTTGTTCTGTTCTTCTCTGTGAGTCTGAGTCTCTCTTCGTCTTCTTAACCTCTGGTTTGAGTGGTGAGAGAACAAAAAAAATGGAAATGGGTCGTCGAGATGCGATGAGACGTGGAGGAGGAACCAATAAACAACAATCTGGTAACACAAAAATCCAATCTTTTTTTTTTTTTTTTCGTTTCACAAACCAACAAAAATAAAAATCCAACCTTTTTTATTTATTTTTGTCGTCGTTTGCTCTGTTTTGTTTGGTCTCAAGTTTTTGTATCTCCAACTCATGATGTGATTATTTTAGGATCTGGGTATTCTGGAAAATCAAAGAAACGAATGTTGAAGAAACTTGGTTTAGCTGATGATGTAAAACGAATGATGAGCTACGAGTTTCTTCATCATCATCATCCTTCAGATTTAGAAAACGAGGTTTCTCGGAAGATACCTAAGCTTCCAAAAAAGGTAACTTCTTCATCAATACGCCAAACTTAATTTCCTCATTAATTACCTATCCCTTAATTTTCTCCTCATCTTTAAACTCTTTTCACATTTATTAATTTCTCTTTTTTCTCTCTCTCATATTCAGAATTTGAAAGGCACTAGTGGTGTGGATCATGCCTCTGTACCACGTAAGCTTCGTTCAGGTGCGTTGTTCGTGACTCCTATGACAGAAGAATACTTGTTACAAAACCAAATTTTTCATTTTTTTTTTAGTGTGAATTAATGGTCTGGCTAATGTGTCAGTAGTTTTCTGAGTAGAGTTGGTTGGGAAGATTATGGTATTTTTTTTTGGCTTTTGAATCTGTGTTGGAGATTTTGGATTATTTTACAAGCAAACTCTTTTGCTTTTTTTTTTTCCTTTCACTTTCTTATTGTGGACGCAAGATTCTGCTACATGTCTTTCTTTTTCTTATATACTTTATAAAAATCAAAAAGCTATCAATCTTCAATTTATAATATTTCTTTCTTTTCTTTAAAGCTTGTCTTTGTCAATTGGGGAACTCTCTTTATCATCTCGAATTCAAAACCTACACTTCCTTTTTTTCTTTGCTAACCTTTTCTCACTTCTTTTTTTTAATCTCGTTTTGTGTACTTTTCATTTACAGCCATGAAGAAGAGGAATCTTGAATCTATTTCTAAGCTATCCTCTGTATCAAAGAGACTTAACCGGTCGAAAACCGGGAGTGAGTCTTTTAACAAGGAGTTAGTAAAGAAGGAGAATCAAGAAATGGTTGGTTGTTTTTTTTATGATTGACTTCAAATTTTGTAAGACATAAAAGAACAGTTTATGGAGTAATGGTTTTTGTTTTTTGCTTTTGGTTAGGAAACAAAAGCTATTGTTCCTGAGTCGATGATGATTTCGAAAGATGAGAAGGAAGTTGCAGAGACTTTATACGGTTTAGCTGGAATGTTTACTGAGACTGACTCTATTGATAAGAGGAAGACTTGTCATGAGAAAGAAACTACCAAACTTGACTCTATCTTGGTTGTGAAACCTGACTCGCTTGAACCGGAAGGTTCAGTTCTCTCTTCAGCCAAAACTAACCAGACTGATGCAAAGCCAATAGTGCAATCTGATAACCAGCTCAGCAGTACAGGGTTTGTAGCGAGTTCCCGTTTAAGTTTGTCTTCGGTTATTTAATTCTATTGGTGGTTTCTGTTGTCTAACTTTTAAAGAATGGCTGATTTCATTGATAGATTGAAGCAAAGCAGCTCAGTGAATGTGACTGATGCACCTGTAAGCACTCTGATTCCTTCTGAATTTTACTTTCTTACTTTAGATTCATATAGCCACTGATTACATTGGAAATGCTTAGGCAATAGCCCGTGAAACAAAGGTTACAACTAGTGACACGGACTATAAAAGCAACGGTAATGAAACCTACCTTTTGTATCACATACTCTTGAGTTAAGAACCGTTCTCCTAATACTGACTTATGTATTTCTAAAAAGGTCTTCTTGCACTGTGGCCTGGCTTATCTTCAACTGTTCGTTCAGGAGCTCAAGTTCTTTCAAAGTAACTCCTAACCTTTAACATGTCTGTTAATTTTTTTTTGTGCTGCTAGGTTTCTTCTCTTATATATCTGGATCGTTCTTTCTTAAATCAGACAATCATCCACAAAGCTTCCACCTTGGATGGATCAAGCTGCTTCTCCTTCCAGGTCTGCTTCACTCTTGAGTGAACCGTTAAGAGTCCAGACGAGAAAGTTGAAGAGATGTGCCTCTCACGTTTACATTTCCCGTCTCATTAAAGTATTACAGACCAGTAAGAGTAGTCCCACGACACTTAACCAAATTGAGCTAAGATCTTCAGATATGTCAGAACGCAGACTCCCTGATCCGGTGACAAGCATTAGTGACTTTAAAACAATGCTGTCTCCAGCAAAGAGGTGTCAAAACCCGCATCTACTCGATATACACAGGACACATAACTCAAAACCCGTGCCAGAAGACAGGACTCAGCTTGCTCTCGATCTCAATGGTCCACACACTTCACAGAAACAGGTAATATACATCTCTGTTCTTATTTGGTTAATTCGTTTTCTCTCTAATTCTTATCTCTTTTCTCTTTTAACAACAGAGCTATGATTTCCTAACTCTATCATCTGCTGGAGCAACACAATCTCATTTCCAACTTCCAAATTCAATTCCACAGTATCTCTCAGCAGCTTACAATAGGCAACTCTCACCTGCAACTTCTAGCTATCAGGTTTTTATTTCTCTGACCCAAATTGTCTCTCAACTAGCAAATTGTCTCTCCAGTAGTAACATTCTTTCATCTTGTAAGTTGCAGCAGCTTTCTCCATATCTAGCCAGTCGATTCCAAACCGCTTACAATGCAAACCAGCAGCAGCAACAACAGCTTCAAAAAAGGCTATGGGCTGCTCAGTACAGACCAACAAATGGGAACACCATGCAATCAAACCAATACAGTCAACCAAACCTCTCCTTGAACCTGACTAGTATTCAACAAACTCCCCAAGTTGCTTCCTCCCCAAGGTACAACATCAACAACAATGTATCACAACAGAAACATCATCTCATGGCTGCTGCTGCAGCAATGTCAATAAGCCATCACCATAATAATAACAATCCTTCACGGATGGTGATGAACAGACAAGAACACCATTTCCCACTTATCTATGAAGATACAAGGACACCATTGCAGCTACTTTGCAACGAGCAGTAGTGAAGCTGCCCTGTTTTGCTTTATAGTTAAATAGTTGTAAGGTTTTACAGATGGTTTGAGTAAAAAAAAACAGAAATCTGTTTCTGTCTTCGCCGGAATTTGAGATGGTGTAGATTATCGGATAAACAAGGATTTTCAGTGAGAGATGATTGAATCCCACTAGTTTGAGAAAAAACCTTTAATGTCTTTTTATGTAAATGATCCCGGAGTCCTTCAAAGGAGCAAATTTTCTTGAGGACCATGTTTTCTAAAGTGAGACAGCCCAAGACAACAAAAAAAAAATGTCAGTAAAGTTTCTTGTGCAGCAAGCGACTTGCTCCAATAAAAAAAGACTTTAATTCTTTCAAAAAAATAACATGAAATTTTTGGGATTTAACAAAATCCCAGAAACAGAAACCCTTGTCATATCATAACACATTCTATAAACAAGTAGGAATGAAATTGTAGTATTATGACATTGTAATTGCAAAACGGTATTTTTTCACAAAAATAAGTGTTAAAAGGGAGAAATTTATATTTTATGAACAATATATATATTCCAAAAGACTATGAGGTATTAAAACAATAAGAAATAAATAGTACTCTGAAGAAGTGGGGATGAAGAAAATAATATGCTTTGCGTCGTCTCTCACTCAATTCTAAAGTCACAAAGCTATAAGAATGCAAGCTTATGTATCTCTTTGCTGCGCCACAGAGAGAGAGCTAAACAATAACTAGCCATAATATGGAGACGATGAAGAGAGCAGAGATAGACACAACGGCACCTTTTAAAACTGTCAAAGAAGCCGTTGCTTTGTTTGGCGAGAGAGTCTTAGCCAGCCAAGTCTATTCCAACCATCTCAAAGTGGCAAGTACTTCTTATTTATAAACTCACATTACCATATGATTGTATATTTGATTCCGAGATTGGTTATTGTGATAACATTAGTAAAGAAACAGATGCAGGATGAGAAATGGGAAGAGGATCCATCAGGGATTGAGACAGAGCTTGAAGAGACAAAACATGATCTCAAAAAGGCAAAGGAAGAAAGCATAAAAATGAGAAACTCATTGTCTTGTATCAAGGAAGAGCTTGAGCGGACAAAACAAGAGCTCCAGAAGCTGAGAGTTGATCCTGAGGAACCCGAAAAGAGAATCGATGATACTGTCTTCAAAACCAAATTCGAAGTGTTAGTTCCTCGGGTTAATGATGGACCAACCAGAAGTCCGACGTTGAGATCGATGAGCGAGAAAAGATACGTGAAATTTGCAAACCCGACTAGTAATAATGGTTCGGTGGTGGAGATGTTTCTTGAGAGACATCCTTCGATGAAAAAGAAGGAGAAGAAGACGACGGCGAAGACGAAGAAGAAGAAGAGTTTGATCCCTTTGTTTATTGGAGGGTTATTTTCTAAGAAAAAGGTTTTGCAATGAAACAGTTTGGTTTCTAATTTTCTTTTGCTGTGTGTTTTTTTTTTGGTTTTGATAATAATGTCACATATGTATGTGGCTTTCGTAAATGCTTCTTGAAAATACTTTATTTCCACTTATTAAAAAAAAAAAAATCTATATTCTCGAGTATACATATTTTGATAATAATGAAAATACTCGAAGTTTGAAAAAAAAAATTCCTAGAAAAGAGTCGTCAAAAATGTGACTAAATTTATAAATGACCATAATATAATTATATAAGTTTCTCAAAATTACAATAACTCAAATAAAAAAGCAAAGCCTCGAACCAAATGTTGAAGGAAAAAAGAAGAAGTGAGTTTTGACTTTTGAGATGTTGATCACTAAACGTAAGCTTCATGATCTTCATCACAAGACATAGCCGAAGACTTGTTGAAAAACTCTATGCAATCAGCGATAGCTTCACTGTAGTGTACATGAGACGAATAGTACGAACTACTACACGAAACCTTCGGCGGCTCAAACCTCTCTCCGTCGTGGGAACCGTTGCGTGAGCTCTTGGGCCGGCGAGAGGAGGAAGGGAGAGTGAGATCGATGAGCCTCATGAGAAACTTTCGTAATCCGTGGAAGAGCTTCATCGTGAAGATAGATAATCCTATCGAACTGATCGTTCGAAGAGATGAATTAGATCTTGAGGGTTTTGTCTATACTCTATATATGAATGGTGAAAGCTCATGTATACATATTTTTGATAATTTAATAACTAGCATTCAAAATTCTTATAAAATAATATAAAATTCTCTAAGTAAAATTTGTAATGATTCATCACGGAGGAAAAACAGGAACAAGAGTGTTTCAATGATTAAACCACCAAAGAATTTCTTGAGATGTGTTTTATCCTATGAACATATGTAGGCCCCATCTTAACTCTATCTAAAGCTCTTAATCCCATTTAATTGTCTCCAATTTTTGTTTTAATTAAATGACAAGAGATTAACCTATTACTATATTGTATATGGTTCCAACTTCCAACCAGTGTCAATGTGTCATAGACTCATAGCATTGCTCAGGAAAAAAAAAAACTTTTTCCCCCAACAATAACTAAGCATTGGCCAATGCTCAGGAAAAAATTAAACATTGGCCAACAATATGCTTAATTTTTTAGATCCCATATCAACTTTTGTTTTTTTCATTTGTTAGTTCAAAGACTAAATTAGTTATCTTATAAAAATGTTTTCGTCTAAATGTGACTGCAATACAAAATATGAAAAAATAAATCGTGGAATTATGATCTAAGTATAGTGTACAACATCAGCAACACTTCAAGACAATGTCAGTATCTTTTGCTATAATTACAACGTAAGATACCTCACCACATGGACATAGAGACTGAAGTTTTCTTTAGTTTTAAAAGCTTTCAATGAGAAACAAAGGAAACTAATCAACATACGAGTAATCATAGGTTGAATTACCGTATAATTAATGCATAATTAAAGCTGTAACTAGTGATTACATTCAGAAAAGGAGATTAGTGGTCCTGCGGTTACACTTGTCTTTGACCTAGTTTTAGGGGTACAATGAAATTTTGGGACCAGTAAGCAAAACATTTAACTTCAAAAATATTCGTACGTGTAGAACAAAACAAGAGTTTGTATCAAAAAAAGAAAAGGGAAGTACATATTAAAAGGCAGATAACGAGGGAATTCATTAGAAAGAAGGCGACATGGAGAAACCATAAAAGAATTAAGAGGCTTTTGGTGAAATGATTTGTTGGATTAAGAATTCTTTTTTTATAATTTAAGGTTTATGACAGTTATGATTATGTCTTGCACTTTAAATTCTTCCTTCAAGTTAAAACTAACTAAAACCACCTGAATAACTCATAAAATAGCTCAATAGTTGTGAACTTTTACTACTATATATATATATATCAGAGAATTTTATCACACTGATTCAAGTTGGCTTTATCTAGGGACTAGGAGTGAATTTGCTAATGAGAAAAACTTACTTGTAATAAAAGAGTAGGTACCATCCCGCACATAGTGCGGGATAATCGATTTAAATAAAATATTATGAGTAAAATTATTATTTGAGATTTAAGATTTGTTTGTATAAAACAAAATATGTAGTAAAGTTTTTTTAGTTTTTTAAATTTGCGTTTATTTTCTGTAAAATATGTTTCACCCGTGAAATATTTAAATTTGGAAAAAAAATTTAAAGTGGTGTAGAAAGTTTTGATGTCTTTTTGTGTTTGTAAAAATCAAATTCAAATCTTTTATGGTTCACATTATTATCAATATCACTATACCATTAAATAGATAAAGCAATATTTTTAAACTAATAGATTTAATTTAAACTAATCTTAAATTTAAAAATGCAATGAGAAAATGATAAAAGTGATAAAGAAATAAATATTTTTTTTTGTTTGTGAAACGTAATTTACTTTTAAAAAATAAATAGGTTATAAAAATGATAATTAAATACATTTTTGGATTTAATAGTTGATTAAATCTTTCATTTTTAAAAATGAATAAAAAAAACATTGGCTAATAATATTTCAGTGGCATATTTATGTAAATAACAATGAGAAGTAAGAGCATTTATTAGAAAGGTACAGGAGCTATGTGAGCACGACACCTCAGCTTTTTTTGTGAGAGTGTTTCTCTATTAATATATACTAGGTAATAACCCGCACTATATGTGGGATAAATCAACTCAAATAAAATTATTACAAGTAAAATTATTATTTGGAACTTAAGGTGTCATAATAATAATTTTACACATAATTTTTTTTATTTTATTCAAATTTACATTTAATTATTTTGTGTAAAAATATATTTCACCCGTGAAATATGAAATATAATGTTAATTATTGTGATAATTGTGATAATGTTATTTATTTTTAAGATTATTGTAATAATTAATTTTTAATATATACTCCCTTTGTTTCATAAAGAGTGTCATTTTAGAATTTTATTTTTGTTTCACAAAGAGGGTCATTTTACATTTCCTATGCACTATTTTATATTTTCAATGCATCTTTTTCATTAGATTTTCTAGTTTTACCCTTAATCTATTACTAAATTAACCCATTAAACATTTATTAAATAAGGACATATATGTATATTTTAATATTTTCTTAATTTGTGTGAAATGTGTCAAAATGACACTTATTGTGAAATAGAGGGAGTACTTGAATAGTCATCAAATTTTTTAGAATCAGAGAATAAGTTTTGTATTTCAAAAAGTTAAATAGATGAATAAGTTTTTTAATAGTTTATGAAATGTAATTTACTTTAAATCATTAAATATGTTATAAAAATGATAATTAAATTATTAACTATTTATATATATATATATTTTAATAGTTGATGAAGTCTTTCATTTTAAAAAACTAATAGAAATAAACATTACCTTATATATTCTAATGATACATTTATGTAAATAGTAATAAAATAAAGATTTCCTTATATATTTTAATANGATAAATCAACTCAAATAAAATTATTACAAGTAAAATTATTATTTGGAACTTAAGGTGTCATAATAATAATTTTACACATAATTTTTTTTATTTTATTCAAATTTACATTTAATTATTTTGTGTAAAAATATATTTCACCCGTGAAATATGAAATATAATGTTAATTATTGTGATAATTGTGATAATGTTATTTATTTTTAAGATTATTGTAATAATTAATTTTTAATATATACTCCCTTTGTTTCATAAAGAGTGTCATTTTAGAATTTTATTTTTGTTTCACAAAGAGGGTCATTTTACATTTCCTATGCACTATTTTATATTTTCAATGCATCTTTTTCATTAGATTTTCTAGTTTTACCCTTAATCTATTACTAAATTAACCCATTAAACATTTATTAAATAAGGACATATATGTATATTTTAATATTTTCTTAATTTGTGTGAAATGTGTCAAAATGACACTTATTGTGAAATAGAGGGAGTACTTGAATAGTCATCAAATTTTTTAGAATCAGAGAATAAGTTTTGTATTTCAAAAAGTTAAATAGATGAATAAGTTTTTTAATAGTTTATGAAATGTAATTTACTTTAAATCATTAAATATGTTATAAAAATGATAATTAAATTATTAACTATTTATATATATATATATTTTAATAGTTGATGAAGTCTTTCATTTTAAAAAACTAATAGAAATAAACATTACCTTATATATTCTAATGATACATTTATGTAAATAGTAATAAAATAAAGATTTCCTTATATATTTTAATAGCACATTTAATAAATCAAAAGACTTATTTTTGTAAATATATTTATCTTGAAATGCTTAATTGTAATTAAATTTTCAAATCGCTCCTGCAACGATACATCAGCTTTTCTATTAATATATAAGGGATGGTCGAATTCAATGGATCAAGGATTCTAAGGTAACTAATGTATAGACGATGTGTAACCCTTTGGGCCAAAGTTTTTCTAAGGTAAGTAATAGCCCATTTGAGTTTACACGTAACAAATAGAGAAAAGTTTGTGCGGTACTATAGCAATTAGAATTCAGAATACAGGTTTTTGGCCCCGCAGTGATATATTTTTTAGTTTTCTTTTTGAATCAAGTTTTTTGTGTTCAATTCCTTTTGAGGCAATTTTTTTTTTTTTTTTTGGAAACAAGTTCGAGTTTTTAGGGAAGATATTACATATAATCAAGTGACTTAAAACTGTAAAAATAAAAATGCAGAAAAAGAAACAGTAAACAATAATATACTAGACTAAAGAGGTAAGTAGGTAACGGTAAAAAAATATTTATATAAAAATAAACTTTGTCACCTTCTACCGTAACGATAACAATTACTAATCGATCGGAACCCTATTTGTTGCCAATAAAAGTAACTAAGTAAGTAATAATGAACAAACTATTAAAAGAACTAATCACTTGTTTTGTAGATGTCTCCTAAATATCGTCAAGCTTTTTTTTTATTATCATATGTTCTGGCTTTTTAAAGCCACTTTTTCTGGCTTGACAAGACAGAATTGACAGATTATGATTCAACAAATTTACTTTTTATGATGATCTGAAATCATTTCCAAACACTCTTCGACAAAACCTCTCACAACATAAAATACAAGCGGGATTAAGCCCTACATCTCCCCATTGAAATATGTTCCAAAGGTCTCAAATATTTTATTTCATAGAGTATACAAATATAAGCATTACTTAATCAATGCATTTTCTTTTTAAAAATGGAGATAGACATATATGCGTATGTGTTTTAAGGTCTTACTTTTTAACATTGCTCGCTATAGTTGGGTCAACTTTAATTCCATCTTTTAATAGAACTTCTGAATTCTGAAACTTATGCTCCACATATTTGTTGCAAAACTCGAATATAAAACTGGTTTGATTCCAAATCTCTGATTTCATTTGCAACTTCAAGGAGAAATCGAGTTATTTTATAAATAAACAATGTAGCAAAGCTTCTGACAACGAGGAAAGTTCCAATGGTGCACCCTCTCAGCGTGCAACCCTTTTATTACTTATGGGTAAATTTCGAACTTATCTAAACTATACCAATATATAACTGCTGTGTTTCTTCTTATGTTTTGACAACACTATATATACTATACTAAAAAACTATACAACACCCAACTTTTATTTACAAAAATCAAATCAGCTTTACCAAGAGGTCCAAGAAAAACTAAAGCAAAAAAATAATGAAAAGAACTCGGGTGAATAAAACAATTTACTGAAAACGCATGTGGTAGCAATTATACCACCCTGCCACTCCCACACTATTTGATGCCCACCAGTGTGAACAGCTATCAAAGTTACTATAGTTAACAAAATGTTACATTTACTTACTGGTCAAAAAGCCTAATTTGAGAAAAGAACACGTTAACTTCACCATAATTAATCATGATTTTTTAAACTCACCTCTACTAGTAATTTTTAACCTAATCATGAGGTCAATGATAAAAATATGTAATATTGAACATATTCTAAGAATAAAATTTGAAAAATATAAGAACACATTTCTTATTCGATTTAGAAAACTCTCTCAAAAACTAAATCTCTCTTTCTCTCAAGTCTTATGAAACACTTTTCCATCGACTTTTATATTTATAGGTTTACACTTTTCTTAAACCTATTAGAATTACCATTACACAACTTAATGATAATAGGAACTTTTCCTTTTCCTAATCTATCTCTTTTGGCAACTTCCTAGGAGATAGCTTCTTCCTCAAGTTGAAATTATTCAACATTCTCCCCTGTAATTCCAACATGAACTCCGAGAAGCTTGATATCTTCAACTCCGAGTAAACTCCTCATTTCCTTGAATTTAACTCGTCCTAGTGGCTTCGTAAGTATGTCGGCTTTCTGCTCCTCTCCTGGCACATGTTCGACCTCAATCTGCTTATTCTCTACACACTCTCGAATGAAGTGGTACTTAGCAAGCATATGCTTCGTTCTCCCATGAAATACTGGATTCTTGGTTAGAGTTATAGATGATTCATTATCGATTCTAAGCAGGATCTTCTCTCCTTTCACGCTTAGTATCTCGCTCAACAACTCTTTGAGCCACATAGCCTGTTTGGCAGCTTCCGTAGCAGCCATTAACTCTGCTTCACATGATGATAATGCCACAGTCGGCTGTTTCTGTGTTGTCCACGTGATAGGCGATGAACCATAATAGAAAACATGACATGTGGTGCTTCTTCCATCGTCGATGTCAATGTTATGGCTGCTGTCACTGTATCCGGTGATCCTTCTTGATCCATCCTTCTTGAAAAACAAACCGTAATCAGTAGTTCCTCTTAAGTACCTTAGTACATGTTTGATAGCTTGCCCATGAGACACCCTCGGACTCTGCATATAGCGGCTAAGGACTCCAACTGCAAAAGACAAATCTGGTCTCATGTGGAGAAGATATCTTAAGCAATCTATGGTTCTTCTATACCTAGTAGCATCGATTTCCTTTTCCTTTTCCGCTTTTGATAAACTCAGACCAGGCTCCATCGGTTCATGAGTTGGATTGCAGGACCCCGTTCCTGCATCAACAAGTATTCCTTGAGCATATGCTTCCTGTTTGATCTTGATTCCATCTGCTCCTTGAATAACTTATATGCCAAGATAATAAGTTAATTTCCCAAGATTCGACATCTCGAACCTCCTTGACATGTCCTCTTTAAAAACCTTGATGATCTTGAGTGATGTCCCTGTTACAAACAGATCATCAACATAGATAACCACAATTAAGAACTCATTCTCCTCCTTCTTACAGTACACTGTCGGTTCCTTCACACACTTCTTGAAGTTCATTTCTTTTAGAACTTGATCCAGCTTTGTATTCCAAGCTCTAGGAGCTTGACGGAGACCATACAAGGCCTTATAAAGCCTCTAAACTCGATCCTCTTCTCCTTTCTTCTCAAAGCCTTCAGGTTGAGTAACATAGACTAGTTCTTTTAGTTCGCCATTGAGAAAAGCTGTCTTCACGTCTAAGTGGTGAATCTCCCAACCTATTGTTGCTGCGAGTGCTATTAGAAGCCGTATAGTTTCGATTCTAGCTACCGGAGCAAACACTTCATCGAAATCTATACCTTGTTGTTGCACATATCCTTTGCAACTAACCTCGCCTTATACTTATTCACTNGATGATCTTGAGTGATGTCCCTGTTACAAACAGATCATCAACATAGATAACCACAATTAAGAACTCATTCTCCTCCTTCTTACAGTACACTGTCGGTTCCTTCACACACTTCTTGAAGTTCATTTCTTTTAGAACTTGATCCAGCTTTGTATTCCAAGCTCTAGGAGCTTGACGGAGACCATACAAGGCCTTATAAAGCCTCTAAACTCGATCCTCTTCTCCTTTCTTCTCAAAGCCTTCAGGTTGAGTAACATAGACTAGTTCTTTTAGTTCGCCATTGAGAAAAGCTGTCTTCACGTCTAAGTGGTGAATCTCCCAACCTATTGTTGCTGCGAGTGCTATTAGAAGCCGTATAGTTTCGATTCTAGCTACCGGAGCAAACACTTCATCGAAATCTATACCTTGTTGTTGCACATATCCTTTGCAACTAACCTCGCCTTATACTTATTCACTGAACCATCAGCTTTTCTTTTAAGTTTGTAGACCCACCTAACTCCTATAGGTTTAACACCAACTGGTTTGTCTACAAGCTCCCAGGTGTTGTTCCTTGTGATCAAATCCAGTTCAGCCTTCATAGCATCGATCCACTCTTTTATCTTCCCAACTTCGAAATAATTTTCTGGTTCCCCATCTAATGTTAGAAACAACCTGCAACTTACTTCTTCTGCAAATAAGACGTAATCATTAAAATAACATGGCTTTGTTATCACACGACCAGATCTAATGACCAGAGGTTGAACTCCGACTTGTTGCTCCTCAATATGATTCTCATCACTCATATCATTCTCATTATCTTCTTCATCTTCGTGGTTATCATGATTTACATCTTCTGGGTCGGCATCTTGTTGATCGTTGCCTTGTTCATTACCGTGTCCACCACCATCTTCGATAAAGCCTTCTTGAAAGAGCCTAAACATACCAGGTTCACCATCTGATTTGTTTGTCATAGATGACCAGTCCCAAGCCTTACCTTCGTCAAATATGACGTCTCTGCTGATAACTACTTTCTCCGCAACAGGGTCATAGAGTCTATAAGCTTTAGAACCAGGTTCTGTTCCAAGATTGATCACTTTCTTTGATTTATCATCTAGCTTTTTCAACTGTGGTCCATTGATCTTTGCATAGGCAACACAACCGAACACTCTCAAGTGCTCAATGTTCGGTTTCGTGGACATATAACACTCATATGGAGTCTGACCATATAGTGCTTTTGTGGGCACTCGATTGATGAGGTAAGTCGAGTGGCGTACAGCTTCTCCCCACATATCATTCGGAACCGACATCGCTTTCATCAAGCTTCTTTTCATCTCCATCAAAGTACGGTTTTTTCTCTCTACCACACCGTTTTGTTGTGGTGTATGCGGCGCGGTTAGATGTATAGTAAAGCCGTTCTCCTCACATAACCGATTGAACTCAGCTGAAGTAAACTCTCCTCCTCTATCGGTTCTAAACGTCTTCATGGAGAGCCCACTCTGTTTTTCAACAAAGTCTTTAAACCGTTTAAAGCGATCAAACGCTTCACTTTTTTCTCTTAGTAGCATTGTCCACATGTACCTAGAGAAATCATCAATTAGAACAAAAACATATCGGTTATTAGCTGGTGTCGGTGGTGAAAACAGACCACACAAGTCTCCATGTACCAATTCCAAGGCCTGTCATGCACGAAAACTTGCTTTAGCCGGGAATGAACCTCTTGTTTGCTTCCCAACTAAGCACACCTCACACATACCCCTATCATGGATCATGTGTGGCATTCCTACAACCATATCCTTTCGAACCATGTTATTCATAACATTAAAACTTACATGCCAACACCATGTAGTATCATCACTCCCGAGCTGCAAACACATTGGAGGACTTATTTCCATTGGTGTCTTGTAAAGTCTGTTTGAAGACCTAGTAACTCTCACAAGTAATCTTCCACACAGATCTAGAAGTGTCAGAAACACTCCTTTCATGTTCACCTCACAACCTCCCTATGTTGCTTGGCCAAGGCTCAAAAAGTTGTGTTTCAGGTCGGGTATAAAATAAATTTCTTTGAGTGCTCTTATTTCTCCAGTCTTGCACACAAAGTTAATGATCCCCTTTCCAACAATATCAACATAAGAGCCAACACCAAACCTGACTTTACCTTTAATCTTTTCATCCAAACTGCAGAAAAACTCCTTATTTCCTGACATGTGATTACTTGCTCCATTATCCAAATACCAAACACTTGCATTGCCTTTGTTGGTATCGTAGTTCTTCGGAATTATCTTGTCTTTGTTTAAAAACACTACTTCATGCATATATAGTGCATCAGCTTCATGTGTCTCATTCAGGTTTGATTCTTGATTCTGATTGTGGTTTTGAATCGGTTTGTTTGTACACGTTGTCTCATAGTGCTCTGGCTTATCGCATCTCCAACATATCACTTTCGATAAGTCTTTCTTCGGTTTGTTTTGGTTGTCTTCTGTGGCTTATCCTCCTTGGTTTTGGCCATTGAATCTCCCTCGACCCCTGCCTCTACCAAAACCACCTCTACCAAAACTACCTCTGCCGTAGCCGCTTCTACCGAAGCCGCCTCTACCTCTGGATCCTCCTCGGAAACCACCGTCACCTCCACGATTATTAGAGGTATTGGTAAACATCAACTTGCCTTGATCTTCGACTGAACTTACTTCTCCAATTCGTTCCCCATAAGCTTTTAACCTTCCTACTATGTCCACAAACGTCGTTGTGTTTAAGTCGAGGACTTGCTCTAGAGAAGCTACCATATGAATAAATTTTTCTCTAGGTAATCTTGTAAGAAACTTCTTTACCAACTTTGGTTCTTCAATGGTCGCTCCCAAAGAAGCCGATTGTGATGCAAGCCCTGAAATCTTGTCTGCAAAGTCATCTACCGAATCTGAATCATTCATCTTCAACCGCTCTAGTTTTGCTAACAAAGTCTGAAGTCTAGCTTCCTTTACACGTTCCGCTCCTTGGTGACGTGATCGGATAGCATTCCACAGTGTTTTAGCTGAATCTTGCTCTCCTATTTGCAAGATAAGTGACTCGGGGACAGAATGGAATAGAAGAGCTGTCGCAATATCATTCTTCTTTTCATCTTTAGATCCCGGTTCGATTGTATCCCATACTTCGTTAACTCGGAGAATGATCTTCATCCTCATCGACCAAACTGTGTAGTTTGTTGATGTTAGTAATGAACAATGGATTGATGGTGCTCCAAGGTCCTTCGTTCGTGACGGTGAATTCTGTTCGTCCCCCATGCTTGGTTTCGAAAAGTTTTCTCCACCGTTTTTTGATCAGAAACACAACCTTGCTCTGATATCAAATCTAAGAATAAAACTTGAAGAATATAAGAACACTTTTCTTATTAGATTTAGAAAACTCTCTCAAAAACTAAATATCTCTTTCTCTCAAGTCTTATGGAACACCTCTCCGCCGACTCTTATATTTATAGGTTTACACTTTTCCTAAACCTATTAGAATTACCACTACACAACTTAATGATAATAGGAACTTTTCCTTTTCATAATCTATCTCTTTTGGCAACTTCGTAGGAGATAGCCTCTTCCTAGAATTATCCAACACATATTAGCTTAAAATCCTAAGAATTACACACTTATTAAGTCAATAATAAGATGGAATTTATGATTCAGGTTGATGATTAATTAACCTAATCTCCTTACACTATTAAAAAGTTAGAAGTAGTACTAGAACAACCATTATTTTTCTTAAGTTAAAATTACAATTTCAAGATTCTAAGACTTTGTAAATAACCACGAAGCAAGGTAATATAGCTCTCGGGTTATAAACCACAAGCTCCTCCAGATTCGAATAAACTCCAGCGTTGACCGCCACCGAGTCAAACACACCACCGCTCGATGAAACTCCAACCGCCGAACTATCCTCCACCGGAGACTTCGTCTCCGCCGTAGCAGAAGCCTCCGCCGCGAGTAAATTAATGCGCTTAACTCTCCCAGCGATTACCCGACACACAAGCATCACTCTCCTCGCATCATCGCTACACGTCAGCAAATCATCAGCTCTTCCGCTACTCGCCGTCGTCCTCACCCCGCCGACGCTAGCGGTTGCGGTGGCTCCTCCTCCGCCAGCGGATTTTCCTAGGAATCCGTGGCGAATCGCGTTGCATACGCCACAGCCAGGGAGGTTAGAGCAGAGAGAAGACGAGCCACGAGCTCCGAGAGAGCAAGTGAGAGTAGTGCAGTGGAAACGCAGAAGCTCGTTGCCGTCGGCGGCACAACGAGCGTCTTTTCTGGTAGTTTGAAGCGCACGCGCCTTCACCGCGTCTCGGCAGTCTTCGAACCGCTGGATCGTACGTTGAGTGTTGTGGACTTTTAATATCCGTTCGATTTGACAGATGGGACTGTCTTTTTTAAGCCAGCTTGATTTGAATATGATCTCCACTATGTTTCGACCCGAATCTTCCGGACCTAACTCCGAAACTGCAATAAAACGACAACGTTTTTTGCTCATGAAATCAGGGAAACTCTATACCAAGTCAAAACAAAATCTTGAGTTTTGGAAACATTAAGACAGAGTTTTAATTCAGTTACTGTCAGGTGGGGTTGTAATTCTTATACTGTCGAATAGAAAAATGACACGTAATAAATATCAGGGGGACATTGAATTTAGTTAAGAGCAGAGAGACAGCTGTTTCTTTTTATAGTACAAAATGGTCCCCATGGCAGCATGCTAAGTGTTTTCCAAAGCCAAACGACATATATGGATACCATAGAATATGTTGTCCTCTCCAGTTATTTTTATTCCCTATTCTCTTTTGTAATTTTCTCTAAAAATACGGATGAATCTGCTACATAAGGCCAAATTCATTCTAACTTATTTGATCGATATTATCACCGACAATAACATTGAGATCTTGATTCCATTAAAAAAAGATAAGTGTAAGCTAATAAAGCATGTTCGTTAATTATTTGCTTAACATTACGGTAAATCTATCGATAAATCCAAGTGCAGATTCACCGGAAAATGTGTTAGTGCTAATAATTCTATCAAATACTAAACAAGTTGAGTTTATATCAACATTCACAAGTCAAATCATAGACTGAGATCTTAATTTTTTTTCCAATTAAGGTTCCAAAAACATAACATTTTACTTTACTAAGCAATTTGCATTAACGAAATCCCACCAGATACTAGGTTTAACTTTAAAAAATGTGACTACTCAGTACTCACACACAAAAAAAAAAGATTGTAGCTACTAGATAGAGCGTAATTAAATAATTTGAGCTAAATGATAAAGTTATATAAATAAATTTTAACAACCGAAAATAGTAAAATGTTGAACCCGTACCTGCGTGACGAACAGCTTGATGAAGCTCTAAGCTTTCAAGCTTGGGAAAAACTTCTCCACATTGGGAACAAGCACAAACCCTAGGCGAAATTGGATACCTACCATTTAAAGAAAAAAATAATGAACATACTAAATTATAACTAGGATGACTTCTCTCATCATTAATTTGTGTAGTCATTTTTACCTGCTAGGGTCAACGATCATGTGACATTCGTAACATCCGGAGAGTTTACGGAACTGCATGGCTCTAAACGAAGTCGTTGATGATGACGTGTAACTCCCGCTGGCGTTAGATCTCGTTGAGCCAGATGTAAGAGACCGAGACGAAGAGGAACCGTGTTGACCAGGTTTCCGAGTCAGAAGCCGAGTCTCCGAGTCAGGAGCAGTCGAGTTAGCTACGTCGGGAGAGTGGTCTGCTCTATGAACCACGCGAGTGTTGCCGTGAGCCACGTCTCTGAAGCTACATATGGAGCTGCACGACGAGCCGAGCTTGGAAGGAGATAAGTTAGTAGTTATGGACGGAGCAGGCTGAGAGTTCTTGGAAGGATCATGGACTCTTGATCCTTCGATTTGCTTGCAAGTTAATAGGTTCTTGATTTGGTCCCATGAAGAAGGCTGCTTAGGAAGTACTGCTTTTTTCGATTTCTGCGGTTTGTGTGGTTTCTGTTTATGCGGTTGAGTTTGATCGGTGGGATTCTCGCGTTTCTTGCGTTTGCTCGACGGTGGATTGTGTTTTTGAGGCGGCTCTGCGTTTTCCGGCAAGAAAGTTAGTAAAGCCATTGTAAGAAAGAAGGAAAGAAACTCTTGAGAATGTGAGAGTTTCTCTTTTGTGGTCTTCTTTATGGTTCTTTAATTATAAGCTTTTTTTTGTAGGTGTTGAAATCGAAGATGGATCCAAGATGTGTAATAAGGAGGGAAGAAGATTAAAGTAGTGGGCTTTATCTTTCTTTACTTCTTTATTTTACAGTTTTACTTTCTTACCCTTCTCATTTCGAATTTTAATTTACTAAGATTTATAATCTTTTGAATTGTACAAAGGGTACTAAATTAACTATATTCAGATATCTTGTTTTGTCAGATCTTTCTAATTAATTTTGGCATCTGGTTGCTTACTTTTTTAGTTGTAGGCTTGCAGTGCAGTTAATTTTGTATATTTTCCTCAAAAGAAAGAACAGTAATTAATATGCATTTCAAATACTAAATTACTCTTTTGATGAAAATAAATTAGTTAGAAGATATTGAAATTAATTATTTTTGGACGAGCTTGGTTGGCCTTGTATGTGCTTTAACTGCTTTCATCTATCTATCTGCTTATAATCTGCGATTACAGTTTGACCTACTTAAGGGGCTGACTTTGTTAACGTCACTGAAGCTTCTATTGGTAGAGATGCAGACAAAATGCCACGTCAGAAAGCATCTTTGGTATATTTCAAATACTAAATTACTCTTTAATATATGGATTTGTTTCGTATATTTTACTCAAATATCTGATTGAAATCTCATTATTATGAAGACGCTAATATACATAATAAAAATGAAAAATTTAGCTGTGAAGAATAGATTGGAGAATTAATCCGTGTTTATCAAAATATAAAAAAAAAGGTTTGAAGATTCCATGAATGCAAGCAAGAAAAAAGAAACGATAATAGACTAATAGTACTCATGATTATAAAATATATGTTTTGGATGTATGGTCAAAACAATTGTTTAAAACAGAAACAAGATTACACGTTAAACACCAGACAAGGTCTTTGGAAACTTCGTATCTGGAACTGTGATTACGGATTCCAAATGTTCTATTTGTCTCGAGTTGAATTTTTCAATGCCTTTTATTTCTTAGTTTTCCTATAACTAAACTAAACTATACTGTATTTTAATTTATTTCTATAGTTTACTTCCGTGTTAAATTCAAAAATTATATGAAGTATTTTTACTATTTTAGATTTATGCAATGTGATTGTATTTGTAAGAAATTGGTACTGGATTAGACTGATAGACTGTTCCTTTTTCAAAACAATTAAGTTAGGGTGTCATAAACTAATCTCACTACAGTAAAAAGTAGTGGAGTTAAACTTGAAATTTGTGCAAATAGGTATGGGTGTAAATTCATTTATTAATATATATATATACTGATTATCATAAAAAGGTTTAATGCGCCAAATAATAATAATTTATTGTATCATAAATGGTGAGAATTGAGAATGCCACAACACAGTGTCCAGTGTCCACATTATGGGTGGTAACTCAGGCACCATATTTTTTTAGGCTGTGGTATTAAAAACATAAACTTTAGTAACTGTATTAATCACTCATCAATAAGTAATATATAGTGAATTAATCATAATCAAGGTATATACTGAAGCAATCAAAATATTTGTTTAAGGTTGACCGTTGACCAGATGTAAAAATCGAAGGCCTTCACATTCGCCGCAATACTTGGATTTTACCACGAAGTCGCTTTGGCCTTCTCACTCGTCGTGTTCCACATTTGTCCCTCTCTTTTGTTTTTTTTCAATCTAATAAACTTGGTTATAAAAATCATCAGAGATTATTATTATTATTATTATTATAGAATTAGTCATTTCGTTTCAAATTGTGTTCAATGATGTTTGCTATTTTATAAGTTTCGTTGAGACAAAAGAAGAAAAAGGAGCGCGAGGTGTTGAGAATGTGTTTGATTCTTAAAAACGAGTTTGAATTTCAAAATAAAACGAAAAGTTAAAGTAATTGTTTACAAACGTAACGTTTAAATAATTTGTTAGGAGTCCGGTGACAATGGAATTTATTCGACTGACAGAAAAATTAATCCCTGCTGCATTTAATATTAAAAAGAGTCTATACTGACAACGTGGCCGGTTAGGATTGGGGTGTGATTAATAAATTTTACCTATTTATAACTTCAAAAAATTGATATAAATTTTATATTGGTATTACCCATCTTGTATTGCAGTAAAGAGAAACCTTCCAATTCCCAATTTGTATAAATTCAAGTGCTTTGAATTTTGCATTAAATATAGAGCCACGAACGATTGTAGATTTTTAAAACACCGAGAGAGAGAGAGAGAGAGAGAGAGAGAGAGGATATCTGAATATACTACTACTAGTATGAATTATGGATCGTTTCATGGTAAGTTTTTTGAAAATGTTTGTAAGGTTTGTTTCTGTGACCAACAACAACAATAAGAGGATATCTCTAGATACAAAAAGGTGTTACTCTTAGTATAATGTGTTATTCGTTTACAATGTTATAAAGTGCACGTGTGATTTGGGGTCTAAAGGTTTGGCAAAATGGTTTTAAAATATATGAAAACTAGAGACAATTGTGTCCCCATTTCATGTTATTATAATATATTACTTCTTCTGTCTCATAAAAATTGATATTTTGAAATATTTTTTTGTCCCATAAAAATTGAAGTTTTGTAAATTTTAAGAAATAATAATTGAAAATATTTAAAATGTTGAATTGTTATTGGTTTAAAATTAAATAATATTTCTTTAGTTAAATGAAAAAATATTTTTAAACTCAGTAATAATTATTTTCTTAAAATGTGTAAAAGCTTCTAAACATCAATATTTATGAAATAGAGAGAATATTATTATACTACGTACTATATTATAAAGAATCGAATCAAGCCCCGCATCTGATTTCATTTTAATTAGATTACATCTCCCACCCAATTAGTTGAAAACTTAAACGTCGGACATATCACTATATCAAATCATTAATCCGTAGCTCAAAGGGTCAAATATCATATAAAAAAAAAAAAATTATTTAGTACACTTTTAAACATACATACGATTTTTGAATTTTTGTACAAATAAACGAACATAATACCTGTGGTACAAGAAAATATACATTTGAGAATAGCTAAATAGTGGTTCGCAAAATAAACTGTTAATATCCATTACTGTTTTGCATCATCTTGAAAGTATCTTACTGTATCATGTTCCATCTTATAAAGTAAACTTTTACAGTAAAAAAAAACTATAGTCATATCTCATATGCCTAAAGAACTGTCACGAAAGTGTGGAATAATACATTGTTATACTGATACAATGTGTATGAAAAGCATGTGGTCTACTTTAATACTAGAATACTTGTAACAACTGCAATGTAATTCTTTTCACACACTCATTCTGTAATCAAATAACTTGTAGGAATTTAGATGAGAGAAAACGAGACCTGGTTTTGGTCTTTACTACCTAAAAATTGTATTTGTTTGTTGTTGTGTTGCTTTTTATAGTTACNGCTAGAGTCGACCAAGAGGGGGAAGCCTTGCATGGTGAGATATGGCAACAAATGGCAACAAAAATGAAGCCTACCACTAACCCCACTTGTTCCTTATTCAACTTATTAAATCTGTTGTTACCCATCAGATTTTTTAGCTAACAATTTTTTTTCCCAATTTTAAATGTTGGCCTACTAATTTTATTTACAAACAAATTAGTTCTTTTTCCTATTATATTATAAATGTGGACACCTAATAAAAATTGATATAGCGACCGACAGNTATCGCGTCAGGGATGGCTTGTGGAGAATTAAACAAAGTGGTGAAAAAATAAGAAGAAGAAGATGGGTTCTTCTTGTTGACACTCTTTAGTTTCACACTGGATCATACAACAAGAACAAGCTTCATATCAATAAATGCAAGTAGATAGATATACGACAACTATCATTCAAAATTGGTCCCTAATTTTTATAGTGGATTCATCAATCATTCGGTTGCATATTCTTCTTTCAATTATTGGTCTCTCTACACAACTCATTAATTTATGAATCTCTGTATTCGTTGTGGTCTTCTTTTTACACGTATTATCTGATCAAATTGGTTATTTTGTACGTGCAATAAATACAATGCCGTATTAGATATACACAGTTAGATATTTTGTAATTGTTTATGTATTTTTCCACACAATGATGATATGTCACAACTTGTAGCCGTGTGGTCCTATGGTTATGTATTATTTTTATGTTTAACCCCTTTCGTTTTATAAATTACTTTGCAGAATGTTCTTTTTTTTTCTTTTATCTTTTGAGTAACACAAATGCAATATTGACCAAGTATAATTTCTTTGAATTTTAAAATAAAGTATTTGAGCAGGGATGTCAAAGCGGTTTTATCCATTTCGCTACCCGTCACATTTAACCTGATCCACAACGGACTGAGAGTCTGAGATAATATTGTGGGGTTTGACGGTTCGGTTTACATCCGGCCTGCTAGATACAGAGAGTGGAAACATGTGGGCTTGATAAGGGATTGGGTGCCATCAAACACGTACGTGAAGCACTTACGTTAAGGTATATGTCAAAACCAAAATCTAATAATTCAATGGATTAAAAGGTACTTTATTTATTCTCCGAAGCAATTTACATTTGACATATGAAATTAAGAAACACTAATCCACATAGTATGATTTATTCCTCCTATTAGCGACTAAAAGAAAGAAGATGAATGATACATAGTTAGTACAATGTGTATTCACGAGTCAGTCTAAGTGTTTTCCTCTTGGATGAGTCTCTACCTCACTTAGTAGCTTCGTTTTCTTTCACCTTAAGGATTGGATCATCAACTTCAGGTGTTGTTGTCTGTTTCTTTTCCTGTTCACAAATAGAAAAAAATAGCAAAGATCTTTTAAAGAACATTTAACTCACATGTTAAATACTATATATATGCGTAGAGAGAGGTGAAAAGAATTATTTAATTACCTCTGACTTAGATTTTGGTGTAGATTGTTCGGAAATATACTGCAAGATCTCAAAGAATCTTGTGTGTCCATGGTTAATTGCTTTTTGGAGATATATCATTGCCATATTCCCAGCTCTAGTCCGTACCTCTATCAAGCTGCGGTCAATTTCATCTTCATGCTTTGAGATGTATGGCCTGAAGAAAGAATCGTACACATATGTGGTTCCCTGAAAAGGTAAACACACATGAGGATATCAAATTAGAGAGAAAGCCAGTTGAATCAAAAGATTAATTTTGAATCTCATTGGCTTTACTTACTTTGGTCTTTGGGAACCATAGATAAATAAAGAATGCCAACTTGGCCTCGCTATACATTGGTAACCTTCACAATGAAAGCAAAGTATAATAAGAACAGTGAAAATATATATTTGTTACTAACAAAAGTACTAAAAAACCAATAACAAGTAACTTACCAGGAAACAAGAGCATCACCAACTCGTTCGGAAATCGTTAAAACAGCTACAATAATCCTACAAAGATGTTTTACGAGGAAGAAACAAGCAAGATTTAGGAACCTTTAAGGATAGAGATCAAGAAAAGAAGTATATATAAGACATTAAGACGGTTATCATATATATATATACCAATATTGGCACCAGAACTGAAGGTGTTCAATCTCAGGCTTGTTGAGTTCCACCGTCTTGTAACACTCATAAGCAGGATACGCATATCCAAACACCATTCTGTCAATAATTAAAAAATTCATTAATTAATTTGTTTGATTATACAACTGTTTCTAGGAACACAAAAGAAGAGATCAAATTATAGTTATTGAGTAACATACAAAAGCCCTCTTGTCAGAAACGATCCAATCATTGTGATCACCTGCTAAACATATTACAAAAACAACAAACGAATCTGCTGAATCAAAATTATATGATGATCACTATATCCAAATTTCGAAAACGAGACACTAAGCATTGATAAAATGCAACGTTTTAAGACGATTGAAACCATAACATATATACCTATCTTATGAGACGACGTGATGATGCGGCAGGCGACGGTTACGGACAGTGACTTGCGGGAAAGGAGAAGCAAAAACGGTATGATCGTATCGTATCGGGATAGTGACTTGCGAATCCTTTTTTCTCGTAAATATATATTTTGTTCTCTGCTTGACAGTTTTAACTTGAAACAGTGCGTTGCGGGCTCCATATAATACGTAAACAAACAACTTTGAAAAAAGGTTTAGCAGCCGTTGGATTTTTATCTGACGGTTACGATCTTCTACTTTTAATCAGAGGGTGTACCGTATCTTTTTCGCACCTGATTGCTCCCTCTTCGAAATAATGGATAAAAGAAAATTTTCTTTTACTGAAATGGGATAAAGCCACGTGAATAAATCTTAGCCGCTAATGATTAAACATCTGGTGGCTGAGATTAACCGAAAACCACTGGTTCATCTTCTTCCTCCTCATCCTCTCATCTTCGCGCGCGCTTAAGCTATCGTTCTCCATAGCTTTCCACACAACATCGAAACCGAAATGCCAGTTTCAGCTCCGTCTCCGCCTCGTATTCTTCACTCTCCGTTCATCCACCGTCCAATCAATTTCACTCCGTCTTCATTCCCCGCGAAGAATCTCCGGTCTCCATCTTATCCACGAATCAAAGCTGAACTCGATCCCAACACGGTCTTTTGATTCTCATCCTCTTTATTCTCTCTTCTCACAACTTCAATTTGATTCTCAATTTTGGGTTTTCGTAATATATATAGGTAGTCGCAATATCTGTTGGCGTAGCTAGTGTCGCGTTAGGAATTGGAATCCCTGTGTTCTACGAAACTCAAATCGACAATGCCGTAAGTCTTCAGATTCACTTCTCGATTCAATCGATTGGAATTGTTTGCATTTTTCTAACACAACTTCTCGGTTTAGTCTAAGCGAGAGAATACTCAACCTTGTTTTCCCTGCAATGGAACCGGAGCTCGTACGTTTTTATTATTGCTTCTCTTATTACTCTCTTATATACTCTCTATTAAAGTTGTTGTTTTTGTTGATGCTGTTTGTTTAATTTGTGGAGCAGAGAAATGTAGATTGTGTGTGGGAAGTGGTAATGTGACAGTAGAGCTTGGTGGTGGAGAGAAAGAAGTCTCTAACTGCATCAACTGTGATGGTGCTGGTTCTTTAACTTGCACTACTTGTCAAGGCTCTGGTGTTCAACCTCGATACCTTGATCGAAGGTACTATATGATAATTCAAAGCTACTCTGTTTGTTTTGTTGCACATTGTAGAGATAGATACTCACGACTTTTTTATTCTCTTCTTTTTCGTATATGGTCAGGGAGTTCAAGGACGATGACTAAATGTCTTTGCACTAGGGAAAACAGATCAAAGTATCTCTTTTTCCTCCCTTCTCACATTTCTTCATTGTACAATACTGTTTTGTTCACCAAGCATATGACAGAACAACATGTTGTATCAAAGAGATCAATCAAAATGTTTCTTCTGTTGTAATGAAGTAACATGACAGAACAACATGTATCTTTCATCTTAAAGCTGATACTATTTTCCCTCTGTCATCAATCAGCAACCAAAACAAATCTCTACAAAAGACCAATTCTATTGGTTTTTAATTGCAACAACAATGAGCTAGCTACATACATATGTATAGCTTGAAGTCAACCTACCATTGAAACTGACGGAGAAAGTTTCCTGCATTTGGCTTGTAACCAAGTCAACCGTGACTTGTTACTTTTAAGAGATAGGAAAGTCTCTCTAAGACCAGGGTTCTCAAAAAGGTCTAAAGCTGCATAGTAGACGCCTTCGCCCACGTTCTCTATCTCGTCAAGCACATTGATACAGTTTGTGATACTAAATCTGTCCTCTTGCGTTACGGAATCAGCCATCCTTGACCTCAAAGCAGTCACCATGTCTGACAAAGCACCTGCCATTTTTCCCAATGCTGCTTGATCAATATGGCTCGGTCCTAAAGTGGTCTTTGAATCAGGTTCTCTCTTCCTTTTTCTATCTACCAAGTTTGTGTCTGCTTGCGCTAAGATTGGTGTTGATATATTCTCTGAGGATTGATTTGCCATGGATTCTTCTAATCCTTCAAAGTGACTTGACTGAGCATATCTACCATCAACGGAATCATCACCAAATATAGTGCAAAGCTGCTCATAAATGGGACAGTCCTTAACATTAACCGGCTCACTCCTAGGCTGTACCTGTGTGACCCAAGTGTTTAAGAAAAAAAACAGCATTTCCTTCAGTAAAACATAATGCTTGAACCTAAAGAGGATAAAAGTAAGTAANACAAGAATTGATGTATTATTATTTTAAAAAGTCTGGGTTGATGTATATAATTATGTAGATGTACTAATATAAAATTTTCCTCTAAATAATTATAAAAAATATATATTTTTTCATTTTGTTAAAAGTCATTGATCATTTTGACTTAAGCAAGTCTCCTCTTCATAACATCCACACACATGCATGTACCTTAAACAAGATATTCTCCATTCACATATATAAAATCCATTCATTCACATCACATATTCTCCATTCTCACTTATCTCTCTCAACAATCTCATCAATAATGGAAGAGCTCCGGGAAGCGGCGGTTGCTTATTACAACAACGGCACCGAGGAACAAAAGAATTTGGCACGTCAGTTTTTCCGGGCAATGGACGTTGACGGTAACGGCCGTGTCAGCCTTCGTGAGTATACCGACTTCTTGGGTAAAACCGCCGGTTTAGCTAGCTTCCATCCCGAGATGTTTCCGACGCTTGACCAAAATGGGGACGGTCAGCTCGACTTCACGGAGGTCTTGACGCTTTACTATGTGGCTCGGACGCATACCGTTTGTNTGCTTCCTTTAAAGTTAAAAGGGGTAAAGCTGTAATTATTCACCTTATAATTAACATTAATGAATAAATACAACCTTGAGTTAATATACTAACACAAAAAAAAAATCTAAACAAAGGAAAAAAAAAATTAGATAGATCTGAAATCCCGCTTGATACTCCACCGACTTTAAACTAATTTAGAGAGATTTGATTTTTTTTTTTTTTTTTTTTTT
>NC_025700.1:20313983-20314967 GCF_000633955.1 Camelina sativa | reverse complement strand
ATGAGATGATTCAAGAGTGTTATAGCGTTGTCTCAGAACAGCAAGATGTTTCCTCAATTGAACATTGTTGAAGTTAAGCTCCGTCTGCTCGTTGAATTCACGGCGTATGTTATTCCATGTTTTGCTATCGAAAACGTTGTTATGTCTGTTTCCTGATTGGATCTGTTTAACCACCAAGTCAGCTAAAACCTTGTCAAGAAACGGAGTCCATCTCTTTCTCGATCGATCTTGCTTTGTTGGTTGTACGTTAGCTTCAGCATCCATCAACATCTGTGAACCAAAAGACTAATAATAATAATAAGACATCAGCTATATATATCTATCAAAAGATAAACACAAAACAGAGACTTTACACCTGACACAGTGACACTTATTTAAAATGACGCTAACACCTTACCAGTTACTCTGTGGTGGTACATTCAAAATCAAAAGGATCATAGCAATTTCTAAGAAATTCAGCTAATTATGGTGTGATCACGAAATAAACTCATCATCCGGCGATTTTGGAACAAAATCTGAAGAGAAAAAAACGCAAGTGTGAAACTTGTTATAGACTGACCTCTCTGGAGATGAAATTATAACACGATCAGTCCTCCATGGATCCGAGCAAACGGGAGATTTAATGCAATTTTGTTCTTAATGCCATTATTTGCAGATCCTGTGGATATGCATAACAAAAACAGAGGGTTTTCCTTGGGTATAAATGTGTGTTCTGATTTGGTTAGCACTCTGTTCTGATAATATCATTTTCTTACTTCAATAATCTTGAAGATCAGCGTATTGCTGATTCGATAATCCCGCTACCATCTCCTTGTGCCGCCGCTTTAAAGGCTATTTGTGTTTCCAGAACTTCTTTTCAGGCTCCTCAATTCCCATTTCTTCATCGCACAGAGTGCTAACCAAATCAGAACACACATTTATACCCAAGGAAAACCCTCTGTTTTTGTTATACATATCCACAGGATCTGCAAATAATGGCATTAA
>NC_025700.1:20309139-20313006 GCF_000633955.1 Camelina sativa | reverse complement strand
TCCCTTCCCATATCTTCATCAACAGATCCGTGAAGCTACTAAGTGAATGCAGCTACATTGAACCTCGGATCTAAAAAATCAAAATCCACGAATTTCGAAAAAAACACAAAAATGGGGGAGAAATCAAAGTCCAAAGGTTGGTGCGGTTGGTTCATCGCGATTATCGTGTTAGCTGCTGTTGTCCTCGCCGTCGTTTACACCGTCAAATCTAGAATGAAGAAATCCGGTGAAGCTGATGGTTCTGGTCCTGTTCCTGGTCCTCCCGGCGCCATTGATAAAAAATACGCCGACGCTCTCAAGTTGTCTTTACAGTTCTTCGATATCCAGAAATGTAATCTTCATCTAATTCGAGATTCCGTTAGATTATTATTAACTTACCTTACAAGTTATTATTTGATTTTGATTCGTTTTCTTTGTGTGCAATGTTTTTTGAATGTTAGCTGGTAAATTGGTGAACAATAAGATACCTTGGAGAGGAGATTCAGGTCTTAAAGATGGAAGTGAAGCTGATCTTGATCTTTCCAAAGGCTTATATGATGCTGGTGATCATATTAAGTTTGGTTTCCCTATGGCTTTCACTGCTACGGTTCTTTCATGGTCGATTCTTGAGTATGGTGATCAGATGGATGCTGTCAACCAATTAGATCCTGCTAAAGACTCGCTTCGTTGGACTACTGACTATCTTATCAAAGCTCATCCTTCTGATAATGTCCTCTATATCCAGGTTTGGACTTCAAATCATTCATGTTACTGTGTGGAAGCAAATGAGTCTCACTTGTTTAGTATTGTGATGATGATTTTTGATGTGTATAGGTGGGAGATCCAAAAATAGATCATCCATGCTGGGAGAGACCAGAGGATATGAAAGAGAAGAGACCACTTACTAAAATTGATGTAGATACTCCAGGGACTGAGGTTGCTGCGGAAACTGCTGTAGCTATGGCTTCTGCGTCTTTAGTGTTTAAGGATAGTGACCCTCAGTATTCAGCCACGCTTCTTAAGCATGCGAAGCAGTTGTTTGATTTTGCAGATACTAAACGAGGGTCTTACAGTGTTAGTATACCTGAGGTTCAGAAGTTTTACAATTCGACAGGGTATGGGGATGAGTTATTATGGGCAGCTAGCTGGTTGTACCATGCTACAGAGGACAAAACTTACCTTGACTATGTGTCTAAACATGGAACTGAATTTGCTAGTTTTGGAAATCCAACTTGGTTCAGTTGGGACAACAAGCTTGCTGGAACACAGGTTAGATTGAACACCAGTTGTAGCATTTCTGTTTTCTGTTTTTGTTTTTTGTCGCTTGGGTAACATTTATGCTTCTTAATCATTGCAGGTACTGTTATCAAGATTACTCTTCTTTAAAAAAGATTTAGCAGGAAGCAAGGGACTTGGAAGTTACAGGGACACAGCTAAAGCTGTCATGTGTGGGCTTTTACCAAAGTCTCCAACAGCTACAGCTAGTAGAACAAACGGTAATCTCTACTTTTATTATTGCATAGAACATCAAGCCTCTTTGACTTAGTTTCTTATAAAGCTTGGTTCTTGTTAAATCTCTTGTTAAATAGGTGGTCTTGTATGGGTTAGTGAATGGAACTCGATGCAACAATCCGTGTCCTCAGCGTTCTTAGCCTCGCTTTTCAGTGATTACATGCTCACTTCCCGTATCCATAAAATATCTTGCGACGGGAAAATCTTCAAAGCAACAGAGCTCAGAGATTTCGCCAAATCACAGGTAACTACTAAAAACATATGAACACTAAAAATAAACTATACACAAACAAAGTAGACTCACTGGAGTTTCGTCCTGCAGGCTGATTACATGTTGGGGAAGAATCCACTGGGAACGAGCTTCGTGGTGGGTTATGGAGACAAATACCCAGAGTTTGTGCATCATAGAGGAGCTTCGATTCCCGCAGATGCAACCACAGGGTGCTTAGATGGATTCAAATGGTTTAACTCAACGAAGCCAAACCCAAACATAGCATATGGTGCACTCGTAGGTGGACCTTTCTTCAACGAGACGTTCACTGACTCGCGAGAAAACCCAATGCAAAACGAGCCAACCACTTACAACAATGCACTTCTCGTTGGTCTTTTGTCTAGTCTTGTCACTACCTCTTCTGCTTTACAATCTTTGAAGTGAGCTATTTTTTATTGAAATCACATTGCTACGTGTTATTTTTTTTGTTTCTTTCTTTTTTAATGTTTGTGTATTATTCACACGCTGTGTATTGGTTGATATGTTGATGAGTGTTAAACAAACAATTAGTTGTCTAATCAAATTACAAAGCTTGTCGACAAAAAATAAATCAAAGTACAGAGCTACAACACACAACATAGGTTGACTAGTTGATTTGGTGCACACAAATGAAAAAAAAAAAAAAAAAAAAAAACAATGTTTCAACTTGCACAATTGGAAAATTCGTGAAAAAAGCGACTTATTTAATATTTGTCAAAAAAAAATAGACAGATTTTTTTTGTTACCAGAAAAATCACAAGCAAATTTATGGTAAATATAAAGCATGATATATTTTTCTATTCCGATTTCCCCATTCGCCGCAACAGTCACGCTGTTATTATGTTTGAAACAATTCCCGAAAAGAATCCAACTAATTAATATTTGCTAGAAAATAGATGAATTTTTTTATAATTGCCAGAAACATACACATATCAACATTTTTTATTTTTCTATTAACAATCTCCTGAGGTGGCCAGAACTCAAAGTTTCCTCTGTATCTTTACCAGTTTTTTATAAATTGCTGGAGTTTATATGATTTTACATTTTGGTATTAAAAATTTATCACATATATATTAATACCATGAATAAAAATAAAATTTTGTGTTGTTATATGAATACAAAAAATTGATGTATTATTAAAAAGAAGTTTTGGTTTACTAATATAGTATATAGACNAAAAAAAAAAAAAAAAAAAACAAAACTGATTCTTTCATTTTGCTTAAGTCATTGACATTTCGATTTTAAGCAAGTCTCCTCTTCATAGCATCCACAATTTCTCTGCTCAAAATTCGTAGTTCATATCCTATGCTTATTAGTTATTTTTGAGAATCCAAAATCTAATCGAAATATGTTATGGATGCTATGAAGAGGAGACTTGCTTAAAATCGAAATGTCAATGATTTTAGACTTTTAGCAGAGAAATAATATATATGTTTATATTATTTTATCATAAATTATTCATATTTTATATCACCAATAAAAATATAGCACAATTTATGTTTTATATTGTTAACATAATATCAATTCTATATTTTTAAATTTTTAAATTTTTTACAAAAATTTCTGGAGTTTTTAGTATTTTACATTTTGGTATATAAAATTTATCATGTATATATTAATATTTTTGAATAAAAATAAAAGCTAATTGAAATTATCTCTTTGTTAAGGTTTTGTTGTTATATGAATACACAAAATTGATGTATTATTAAAAAATAATTTTTGGTTGATATACTAATATAGACTTTTCAAACAAAAAAAACAGTTTTTTTTCATTTTGNTTAATGCCATTATTTGCAGATCCTGTGGATATGCATAACAAAAACAGAGGGTTTTCCTTGGGTATAAATGTGTGTTCTGATTTGGTTAGCACTCTGTTCTGATAATATCATTTTCTTACTTCAATAATCTTGAAGATCAGCGTATTGCTGATTCGATAATCCCGCTACCATCTCCTTGTGCCGCCGCTTTAAAGGCTATTTGTGTTTCCAGAACTTCTTTTCAGGCTCCTCAATTCCCATTTCTTCATCGCACAGAGTGCTAACCAAATCAGAACACACATTTATACCCAAGGAAAACCCTCTGTTTTTGTTATACATATCCACAGGATCTGCAAATAATGGCATTAA
>NC_025700.1:20301176-20303827 GCF_000633955.1 Camelina sativa | reverse complement strand
ATAAAAATATAGCTCAATTTTATATTTTATACTTTTAACATAATATTAATTCTATATTTTTGTATTTTTAGATTTTGTAGAAAAATAAATAGTGGAGTTTTTAGGATTTTATTTTTTGGTATTTAAAATTTATCATCTATATATTAATATTTTGAATAAAATTAAATTTAATGGAATTAAGTTATCTCTTTGTTAAGTTTGTGTTGTTAAATGAATACAAGAATTGATGTATTATTATTTTAAAAAGTCTGGGTTGATGTATATAATTATGTAGATGTACTAATATAAAATTTTCCTCTAAATAATTATAAAAAATATATATTTTTTCATTTTGTTAAAAGTCATTGATCATTTTGACTTAAGCAAGTCTCCTCTTCATAACATCCACACACATGCATGTACCTTAAACAAGATATTCTCCATTCACATATATAAAATCCATTCATTCACATCACATATTCTCCATTCTCACTTATCTCTCTCAACAATCTCATCAATAATGGAAGAGCTCCGGGAAGCGGCGGTTGCTTATTACAACAACGGCACCGAGGAACAAAAGAATTTGGCACGTCAGTTTTTCCGGGCAATGGACGTTGACGGTAACGGCCGTGTCAGCCTTCGTGAGTATACCGACTTCTTGGGTAAAACCGCCGGTTTAGCTAGCTTCCATCCCGAGATGTTTCCGACGCTTGACCAAAATGGGGACGGTCAGCTCGACTTCACGGAGGTCTTGACGCTTTACTATGTGGCTCGGACGCATACCGTTTGTTGCGACGTGTGCCTCCATGCTCTGAGTGGTTTATACTTCACGTGTGTAACGTGCTTTGAATCGAAATGTGGCGACGACACGTTTGATCTCTGCGTCAAGTGTTATAAGCGGCAGGCCTATAGCCATCCGCATCGTCTCTTCCTGGATAGTAATGTTTTATTACGAGCTAAGCGTAGTAACGATCCTCTGGTACGTCGTCTTTATTAATTGTTGTTTTTATTTAGATCTTTTATTTAGTTTTAGAAATATCATTATGTAATTAATGAAGACAGATGGTGCAATGAAAGAAACGAAACAGGAAAAGACGACACGTCAAAACGATGATTCGGTGAAGAACGGATTTAAATCTAATTAGGATATTGATTAAAAAATATATATAATTAGGATTTTTGATTTCTGATTTTTCAAAAACCTAACTCAGATAAATTATTTATAAACCCAGAAAATTTGACCTTACTTTTTTTTTTTTTTGATTTGGGATTAATTAGATGTCCCTTTCGGTTTGTGATTCAGATATTTTTCCCGGTTAAAGGTCTGGATTTCATTTATAAAAGCCTTAAACTAGAATAAAAAAATGAAAACACACACTCAACCACAGTTTCGAACTCGCATCACTAACATAGACTATGTATATTTGTTTTAATGATGATAGACTTATATATTGAATTGCTTCTAAATGATGGTAATTTTATCGATCGACATTTGTAACCGGCGTTTGTGTTAGAAAGTTGCTGTATGTAACATGTATCTAGTATCTACCATTATTGAATATAAACATAAAAATTTACCATCGTTAGAAAAAAAAAAAAGAGTTATCTTAATTGCATAAACTATGCAAGGGTTCATACAAAACAAGCAAGTAATGTTGGTATATTCTAAATTTTGCAGCAGCCGCCACCGCAGTCGCCACAGCAGCCGCCACCGCAGTCGCCACAGCAGCAGCATGATGATGAACAGCCCGAAGAAGAATCTGAAGTGGTAAGCAATTTTGACATCTATTTTTTTTTTTAATACTTTTTATGTACGGCCAGACATTTCTTTTTTCATTGGCTATTTATAAGTACTTTACTAGTCGAAATGAAAAGGTTTTTTTATTTTGATATCTTTTTAATATAAAAAATTTTTAAAGAAAAAATTATGCATGGTAAAAATTGATTTGATAACTTAATATTAATTAATAAAAATTAATAAAGAAGGCATAAAATGACNCCACAGGATCTGCAAATAATGGCATTAATAACAAAATTGCATTAAATCTACCATATAATTTAGCCATAATAATCGATGTTATTAACAAAAAAAAAAAGGGGTTTGGATTTAGGGATTCTGCGAAGTTGGCGTGCTATTGGGCTAGTTTAATGCTTGGTAAACCCCAGGCCCAATAATCTCAAATTCTCCTACTTTGTCTTTCATTGGCATACTGGTCAATAGACTCAATACTGGTCATATATATACATACACCTCTGGCTAGAGTCGACCAAGAGGGGGAAGCCTTGCATGGTGAGATATGGCAACAAATGGCAACAAAAATGAAGCCTACCACTAACCCCACTTGTTCCTTATTCAACTTATTAAATCTGTTGTTACCCATCAGATTTTTTAGCTAACAATTTTTTTTCCCAATTTTAAATGTTGGCCTACTAATTTTATTTACAAACAAATTAGTTCTTTTTCCTATTATATTATAAATGTGGACACCTAATAAAAATTGATATAGCGACCGACAGTTTGTGACAGTGACACACTGACTTACATAAACAGTTGTACCCGTCTCATTTGCTTCCTTTAAAGTTAAAAGGGGTAAAGCTGTAATTATTCACCTTATAATTAACATTAATGAATAAATACAACCTTGAGTTAATATACTAACACAAAAAAAAAA
>NC_025700.1:20266850-20297010 GCF_000633955.1 Camelina sativa | reverse complement strand
ATAAAAATATAGCTCAATTTTATATTTTATACTTTTAACATAATATTAATTCTATATTTTTGTATTTTTAGATTTTGTAGAAAAATAAATAGTGGAGTTTTTAGGATTTTATTTTTTGGTATTTAAAATTTATCATCTATATATTAATATTTTGAATAAAATTAAATTTAATGGAATTAAGTTATCTCTTTGTTAAGTTTGTGTTGTTAAATGAATACAAGAATTGATGTATTATTATTTTAAAAAGTCTGGGTTGATGTATATAATTATGTAGATGTACTAATATAAAATTTTCCTCTAAATAATTATAAAAAATATATATTTTTTCATTTTGTTAAAAGTCATTGATCATTTTGACTTAAGCAAGTCTCCTCTTCATAACATCCACACACATGCATGTACCTTAAACAAGATATTCTCCATTCACATATATAAAATCCATTCATTCACATCACATATTCTCCATTCTCACTTATCTCTCTCAACAATCTCATCAATAATGGAAGAGCTCCGGGAAGCGGCGGTTGCTTATTACAACAACGGCACCGAGGAACAAAAGAATTTGGCACGTCAGTTTTTCCGGGCAATGGACGTTGACGGTAACGGCCGTGTCAGCCTTCGTGAGTATACCGACTTCTTGGGTAAAACCGCCGGTTTAGCTAGCTTCCATCCCGAGATGTTTCCGACGCTTGACCAAAATGGGGACGGTCAGCTCGACTTCACGGAGGTCTTGACGCTTTACTATGTGGCTCGGACGCATACCGTTTGTTGCGACGTGTGCCTCCATGCTCTGAGTGGTTTATACTTCACGTGTGTAACGTGCTTTGAATCGAAATGTGGCGACGACACGTTTGATCTCTGCGTCAAGTGTTATAAGCGGCAGGCCTATAGCCATCCGCATCGTCTCTTCCTGGATAGTAATGTTTTATTACGAGCTAAGCGTAGTAACGATCCTCTGGTACGTCGTCTTTATTAATTGTTGTTTTTATTTAGATCTTTTATTTAGTTTTAGAAATATCATTATGTAATTAATGAAGACAGATGGTGCAATGAAAGAAACGAAACAGGAAAAGACGACACGTCAAAACGATGATTCGGTGAAGAACGGATTTAAATCTAATTAGGATATTGATTAAAAAATATATATAATTAGGATTTTTGATTTCTGATTTTTCAAAAACCTAACTCAGATAAATTATTTATAAACCCAGAAAATTTGACCTTACTTTTTTTTTTTTTTGATTTGGGATTAATTAGATGTCCCTTTCGGTTTGTGATTCAGATATTTTTCCCGGTTAAAGGTCTGGATTTCATTTATAAAAGCCTTAAACTAGAATAAAAAAATGAAAACACACACTCAACCACAGTTTCGAACTCGCATCACTAACATAGACTATGTATATTTGTTTTAATGATGATAGACTTATATATTGAATTGCTTCTAAATGATGGTAATTTTATCGATCGACATTTGTAACCGGCGTTTGTGTTAGAAAGTTGCTGTATGTAACATGTATCTAGTATCTACCATTATTGAATATAAACATAAAAATTTACCATCGTTAGAAAAAAAAAAAAGAGTTATCTTAATTGCATAAACTATGCAAGGGTTCATACAAAACAAGCAAGTAATGTTGGTATATTCTAAATTTTGCAGCAGCCGCCACCGCAGTCGCCACAGCAGCCGCCACCGCAGTCGCCACAGCAGCAGCATGATGATGAACAGCCCGAAGAAGAATCTGAAGTGGTAAGCAATTTTGACATCTATTTTTTTTTTTAATACTTTTTATGTACGGCCAGACATTTCTTTTTTCATTGGCTATTTATAAGTACTTTACTAGTCGAAATGAAAAGGTTTTTTTATTTTGATATCTTTTTAATATAAAAAATTTTTAAAGAAAAAATTATGCATGGTAAAAATTGATTTGATAACTTAATATTAATTAATAAAAATTAATAAAGAAGGCATAAAATGACCACTTCGTTTTGATTTATTGATTATAATTACATGTATTAAATATATTGTTGAATCTTATTGCATAAATAAAAAGTTTTACAGAAAAAATATGCATGTGTTAAATTCAATTGCATTGTAAAAAAAAAATAGCTATCATTTTACATAAAAAAATGTAGATACAAAAGTGGTGAATATGGGGTTGACTAAGAGGATATCTCCAATCCATCTATATTTTTTCCTTTATAAATAGAGAAAAATATAGTAATTTATTTTAGAGGCAAATTTGCTCAAATCCACCTCTATTCTCAACTCTAAAATATATATTGCTATATTTTCTTCTATTTATAGAGGAAAAATAGAGTTCCTCTATATATAAAGAAAAAAATAGCAATATATATTCTAGGGACAAGAATAGTGGTGGATTAGAGTAAATTTATCTATATTATAAAGTTTCTTTATTATAGAGAAAACCAATGGAGATTGTGTAAACAAATATGTAGAATATCAATACTAAATCAATAATTGTATTAATAGTGACAAGATATGAGAAAACATTTTTTCACGGTATAATATGAGATTTTAAATGTGTGGTTGCAGGGATGGTCCGATGCGCTGGAAGCAATGGATGTCGCACTTACTGTCGGAGGTGCCGCCGTTGTGTTATGCACTATTATGTAACAACTCATTTTCTATATCATTGTTGCATTTTTTCTCAGATATTTGGATACATAGTATAAGTTTCAATTGCAGACTAAAAGATCAAATGCGTTAAAAACAATGTAATACATTAAGTTTTGGGTTTTGGAGTGGATGGCTCCACTGGAAATTATGTGTCATATTTCTAAGTGCTTCCGTCTCTTTTTCTTTTTCGTTTTTGCTTATTTTGTTCTTAAACCCCTACATTATTTCACATAATTCTATTTCTTAAGATAAGTAAATCTATAAACAAACTTACACAATTAGATCAGTTGATTTCCCAATTAAAACAAAAATACATAGTTCGGTTATTTTGGCGTTGAGTTGATTTAATTAAACTAGCTTTAACTTTGATTTTGTTGGGTTTTGATTGATTTTAAGTAATTTTTGGGATAACCGAAACTAGTTGTTTTTAGCGTTAATTTGTTTTGATTAGTCGATTTTTTTTTAGCGTTGTGTAGGTTTGATTAAACTTGTTTTAGTTTCAATTTTTTTTTTTTTTTTGCTTCAACATTTGTAATTTTGGGAGGAGGATATTATTTTAGGCTAGCAATTTCTAGAGAGAATAATATATATACAAACTCTCGAAGAGGTTATTATAGAGAGAATGAATTTGTAAATGTAATACTTTTCACTTTTTGTTTTAATGTTATTTTTTTCTCATTAACCCACAATTAAATAAGAATCACTTTTTTACCTTAGTGTTATCTTAACTTAAAGAAATAAATAAATATTGTTGAAATAACTATAATTACAAATCGAAGTTAAAGCTAACTTAATCAAACCAACTCAACCCTAAAAAAATATTGACAAATTCTGTGTAAATTTGTTCTAATTGGGAAATATACTATTTAATTGTGTATTTTTGTTTATAATTTTTTTTTTTCCTGAAAAGTAGTGAAAACTAAATGTGGTTCAAGAAAGTGGAGAAGCTATGATATAGAAAATAAGTTGTAGTGCAAAACGCCCACTTACATTATTGATGAAAGAAAGAAAATAGGAAATATAAATATGTGTATGTTTCTAGCAATTAGGAAAATATTCATGTATTTTTTCTAGTAAATATGTTAATAAGTGGGGTTTAAAAAAAAAAAAAATTGTTTCAGAAAATGTTCAGGGTCATTACAGCGAAAAAGGAAATCGGAACAAAAAATAAATCGTAAGTTTTATATCTACTAGTATAAATTAGTTTGTGTATTTTTTTAATAATAAAAAAAAGTTAGTCAATTTTTGTGGCAAATATTAAACAAGTCGCGTATTTTTCGAGAATTTTGCCCTTGCAAAATAATGGTATGAAAAAGTCCGGTTAGAATTTTAAACCGGAAATTCAGGTTAAATCAACGAACTGGGTTTGGGTTTGAACTTAAACCCTTTGTTGTCGTGTCGCGGCGTGAAACTAAAAGAAACAAAAACCCTAGAGCATCCCTCTCCCCTTTAGACGACGAGACGAAGGCTTCTTCTTCTTCAGTGTATCGTTTCGTCTCTGCTCTGCTCAGAATTACAAATCGTCGGTATTATTCCGGTTTACAGTTTCGTCTCTGTCAGGTTCGATTCGATTTTATTGTTTACCTCTGCTCTAGTCTTACAATTTCTTTGTTGTTAAATTCGATTTCATTGAGCTTAACGTTTCATCAAGTCTTAGTTTTTTTTTTTTAAGTTGCGTTGAAACCCTAATAAGCTCATCTTAATACCGAGCTCAAAAAAAAAACCGCCGCTTTGTTGAAATTTGTTGGTGCTGCTGTATAAAGATTTGATTTTTTATAAATTCTGAGAACTGAAAGCATATTAAAAAAAAAAAAAAATCAACAGGAACTGGATCTTCAATGGAGGGGTTAAAGCTATCAGAAGCGGAGTTGATGGTTTACATTCATCCTTCCAAGAGCAGAAACGTTTTCCAAGCTATTTGTCGCGAGCTCAGTTCTCTTCTTTTCCAGTTCGTTCGTTTTCTTCTCACTTTTTTTTTTACTTAAAGTTTTAATCTTTTAGATCAAATTTTGGGTTTTTAGGTTGTGATTCTCAACTTTGTAGGTTCATTACTTATTTGGCTATTACAAATACCTCACTGTTGTTGCTAATTGATTCATTTTATATGTTGGAAAGAACCAAATTCGTTACTTCAGATTTCTAGCAGATCTTTTTTTTTTTGTTTCTTGGTGAGATTAGCGTTTAATTGAATTGAGCTTTCTTGATGCAATGTTTGTTGTTGGGTGATACTTTGTTTTTTTTTTTTTGTTCTTTTCTGATAAAATTTGTGTGTTTATATCTTTGTTCTGAAGGTATAATGAAAGCTTTGATGGTGTGCTATTGGCTTATGATGCTAGTGTGAAAAGCAAACAAGCTAAAATCCTTTCGGGACTTCATCCTTACTTTGGTGTCAGAGTTAACACTAGACTACTCCTTTTTGACCCTAAGCCCAATAGTCTTGTAGGTAAAGAATCTCATTCGAAATTTTTGCATCCGTACTTTGGTTGCTCTTGCTGATCTAATGTGTTTGAACTTTGAAGCAATAATGGTTGGTTAATTTCTTTTCGATGCAGAAGGGGAAATTGTGAAGATTTCTGCAGAGTCAGTCCATGTTATTGTTCTTGGTTTTTCTGCTGCAGTTGTAACGGATGTCGATATACGTGAAGAATTCAAGTATAGAGTGGTATGTATGACTGATTTTAGAGGTTTTGAATGTACTTATTCCTTTCATCCAACTTGTTAAAACTGATTATACCATTTGCTCTGTGCAGAGAGATGGGGAAGGTTCTTTTGTGAGCAGATCGCATAAACGGCATGTACTAAAGCTTGGAACCATGTTACGCCTTCAAGTCCAAAGGTATAATAAACAAACTTTTTAGTTTCTCTGTTCTACTGATTTTGTCAAATCAAAGTTGTGATTTTGAATTGAAATGATTCTGCAGTTTTGATGAAGAGGTAATGCATATAGCTGGATCTCTAATTCCGGAAAACACAGGATGCGTTAAGTGGCTCGAAAAGCACTCTGAAGAAGCTTTGCATACAGATAGGTATAGTTAAATCTATACACTCCCTTTAGTTAACTGAACTCTCTCGTCATCATCTTTTAATAAGAAAACTCTTTTTTTTTTCAGGGATCATAAAAGGAGGAAACTCGCCTGAAGGAAATATGAAAATACACACAAGAGTAGAAGCTTGAAATGAAGAGAAGCAGCGATGTTGAATTTTTGTTGTATCAAAATCCTATGATGTTAACGCACTTTTTTCTTTTTATCATTAAGCTAATGTCCTTTTGTTCAACCTTTCATTTATGAATGAATATCAATGTTCGTTTTAATCAAAATGTTATGACAGTAATTTATGAAACCATGATATGGGCTTGTAAGTTATAACAAGCTCTTGACTTCCAAGGAGCAGTTGTGATGTTCAAGCTTTGCTAGTTCCGGTTCCGGTTCTAACAATTATTAGTTTATACTGTATATATAGTTAAAATCATCATAATTAATACATAAGCTAAGATTATTATTATGAGAAACAGAATAATGTTTTGAGAATATTGCGGCTGCTCGTATACCTTTTTTAATTAATAGAAAATACATTAATCAGCATCTCTATAATGATCTCCTACTGTAATTAACATGTTTTTTTTTTTTTGGACGAACTGTAATTAACATGTTAAGAACGTTTATATTACGTTGGCTTGTGTACGAGAGAGTTCAAGTGTGAGAGGTGCCGTCTTCCATTATCCATTGGCTTACGGTTTTACCATTTTTTCTCTAAAATGAAGTTATTAATCGGCTTTTGCGACCTTCAACCGAATTGCTGTGTAAACAACACAGCCGGTAGAGGAGCTTTCAACCGAACCCTAGTCTCTCTCTCTATATATATATTATCCTCTCACACTACTCATTCGAGTACGCCAGACCAACCTCTCTCTCTTTCTCTCTCTCTCTCTCTCTCACTCAAAGTCGATCATATCTCCTCTTTTGGGGACCGCCCTGTAACAAGGCGCTCAGTTCCAGTCCGAAGACTAGCTTTTGTATTTTTCTGAGACACAGTACCCAATTGCCGCCGCTGCTGAGTCCAGGTTGGCTCTTCTTTTCATTTTTTTTTGTTATATATTCATATATTAGAATGAAAAAATTGGATTTTCACTTGGGGATTCAAGTCCCTTGTCGCCATGTTATTCACACGGCATGCTTGTATCATGCTCTTTGGGATACGCCCGACCTGATCTCAGCTGTTGGATCTGCCGTGGAGAGTTATTTCTATGAACGTGAGAAGATACAGCACTAGGTCAGCTCTTTTCTTGTTTTGTTGTGTAGACACTGTTGCATGAATTTGCTTGTAGTTGTATTGTTGTGCCTGCATCATGACGAATTACTGGAGTACTGTCTCTAAATCTCTTCCCATTTGGAGTGCTATTAGCGGTTAGCGGTTGTTCTTTGTTCTNTATTTTACATTTTGGTATATAAAATTTATCATGTATATATTAATATTTTTGAATAAAAATAAAAGCTAATTGAAATTATCTCTTTGTTAAGGTTTTGTTGTTATATGAATACACAAAATTGATGTATTATTAAAAAATAATTTTTGGTTGATATACTAATATAGACTTTTCAAACAAAAAAAACAGTTTTTTTTCATTTTGCTAAAATCATTGACATTTCGATTTTAAGCAAGTCTCCTCTTCGTAGCATCCGCCATATCTCTGCTCAAAAGTCATAGTTCATATCCTATGCTTATTAGTTATTTTTGAGAATCCAAAATCTAATCGAAATATAGATATATATATATATATATTTTATAAATTATAAATTATTCATATTTTTCATCACCAATAAAAATATAGCTCAATTTTATATTTTATACTTTTAACATAATATTAATTCTATATTTTTGTATTTTTAGATTTTGTAGAAAAATAAATAGTGGAGTTTTTAGGATTTTATTTTTTGGTATTTAAAATTTATCATCTATATATTAATATTTTGAATAAAATTAAATTTAATGGAATTAAGTTATCTCTTTGTTAAGTTTGTGTTGTTAAATGAATACAAGAATTGATGTATTATTATTTTAAAAAGTCTGGGTTGATGTATATAATTATGTAGATGTACTAATATAAAATTTTCCTCTAAATAATTATAAAAAATATATATTTTTTCATTTTGTTAAAAGTCATTGATCATTTTGACTTAAGCAAGTCTCCTCTTCATAACATCCACACACATGCATGTACCTTAAACAAGATATTCTCCATTCACATATATAAAATCCATTCATTCACATCACATATTCTCCATTCTCACTTATCTCTCTCAACAATCTCATCAATAATGGAAGAGCTCCGGGAAGCGGCGGTTGCTTATTACAACAACGGCACCGAGGAACAAAAGAATTTGGCACGTCAGTTTTTCCGGGCAATGGACGTTGACGGTAACGGCCGTGTCAGCCTTCGTGAGTATACCGACTTCTTGGGTAAAACCGCCGGTTTAGCTAGCTTCCATCCCGAGATGTTTCCGACGCTTGACCAAAATGGGGACGGTCAGCTCGACTTCACGGAGGTCTTGACGCTTTACTATGTGGCTCGGACGCATACCGTTTGTTGCGACGTGTGCCTCCATGCTCTGAGTGGTTTATACTTCACGTGTGTAACGTGCTTTGAATCGAAATGTGGCGACGACACGTTTGATCTCTGCGTCAAGTGTTATAAGCGGCAGGCCTATAGCCATCCGCATCGTCTCTTCCTGGATAGTAATGTTTTATTACGAGCTAAGCGTAGTAACGATCCTCTGGTACGTCGTCTTTATTAATTGTTGTTTTTATTTAGATCTTTTATTTAGTTTTAGAAATATCATTATGTAATTAATGAAGACAGATGGTGCAATGAAAGAAACGAAACAGGAAAAGACGACACGTCAAAACGATGATTCGGTGAAGAACGGATTTAAATCTAATTAGGATATTGATTAAAAAATATATATAATTAGGATTTTTGATTTCTGATTTTTCAAAAACCTAACTCAGATAAATTATTTATAAACCCAGAAAATTTGACCTTACTTTTTTTTTTTTTTGATTTGGGATTAATTAGATGTCCCTTTCGGTTTGTGATTCAGATATTTTTCCCGGTTAAAGGTCTGGATTTCATTTATAAAAGCCTTAAACTAGAATAAAAAAATGAAAACACACACTCAACCACAGTTTCGAACTCGCATCACTAACATAGACTATGTATATTTGTTTTAATGATGATAGACTTATATATTGAATTGCTTCTAAATGATGGTAATTTTATCGATCGACATTTGTAACCGGCGTTTGTGTTAGAAAGTTGCTGTATGTAACATGTATCTAGTATCTACCATTATTGAATATAAACATAAAAATTTACCATCGTTAGAAAAAAAAAAAAGAGTTATCTTAATTGCATAAACTATGCAAGGGTTCATACAAAACAAGCAAGTAATGTTGGTATATTCTAAATTTTGCAGCAGCCGCCACCGCAGTCGCCACAGCAGCCGCCACCGCAGTCGCCACAGCAGCAGCATGATGATGAACAGCCCGAAGAAGAATCTGAAGTGGTAAGCAATTTTGACATCTATTTTTTTTTTTAATACTTTTTATGTACGGCCAGACATTTCTTTTTTCATTGGCTATTTATAAGTACTTTACTAGTCGAAATGAAAAGGTTTTTTTATTTTGATATCTTTTTAATATAAAAAATTTTTAAAGAAAAAATTATGCATGGTAAAAATTGATTTGATAACTTAATATTAATTAATAAAAATTAATAAAGAAGGCATAAAATGACCACTTCGTTTTGATTTATTGATTATAATTACATGTATTAAATATATTGTTGAATCTTATTGCATAAATAAAAAGTTTTACAGAAAAAATATGCATGTGTTAAATTCAATTGCATTGTAAAAAAAAAATAGCTATCATTTTACATAAAAAAATGTAGATACAAAAGTGGTGAATATGGGGTTGACTAAGAGGATATCTCCAATCCATCTATATTTTTTCCTTTATAAATAGAGAAAAATATAGTAATTTATTTTAGAGGCAAATTTGCTCAAATCCACCTCTATTCTCAACTCTAAAATATATATTGCTATATTTTCTTCTATTTATAGAGGAAAAATAGAGTTCCTCTATATATAAAGAAAAAAATAGCAATATATATTCTAGGGACAAGAATAGTGGTGGATTAGAGTAAATTTATCTATATTATAAAGTTTCTTTATTATAGAGAAAACCAATGGAGATTGTGTAAACAAATATGTAGAATATCAATACTAAATCAATAATTGTATTAATAGTGACAAGATATGAGAAAACATTTTTTCACGGTATAATATGAGATTTTAAATGTGTGGTTGCAGGGATGGTCCGATGCGCTGGAAGCAATGGATGTCGCACTTACTGTCGGAGGTGCCGCCGTTGTGTTATGCACTATTATGTAACAACTCATTTTCTATATCATTGTTGCATTTTTTCTCAGATATTTGGATACATAGTATAAGTTTCAATTGCAGACTAAAAGATCAAATGCGTTAAAAACAATGTAATACATTAAGTTTTGGGTTTTGGAGTGGATGGCTCCACTGGAAATTATGTGTCATATTTCTAAGTGCTTCCGTCTCTTTTTCTTTTTCGTTTTTGCTTATTTTGTTCTTAAACCCCTACATTATTTCACATAATTCTATTTCTTAAGATAAGTAAATCTATAAACAAACTTACACAATTAGATCAGTTGATTTCCCAATTAAAACAAAAATACATAGTTCGGTTATTTTGGCGTTGAGTTGATTTAATTAAACTAGCTTTAACTTTGATTTTGTTGGGTTTTGATTGATTTTAAGTAATTTTTGGGATAACCGAAACTAGTTGTTTTTAGCGTTAATTTGTTTTGATTAGTCGATTTTTTTTTAGCGTTGTGTAGGTTTGATTAAACTTGTTTTAGTTTCAATTTTTTTTTTTTTTTTGCTTCAACATTTGTAATTTTGGGAGGAGGATATTATTTTAGGCTAGCAATTTCTAGAGAGAATAATATATATACAAACTCTCGAAGAGGTTATTATAGAGAGAATGAATTTGTAAATGTAATACTTTTCACTTTTTGTTTTAATGTTATTTTTTTCTCATTAACCCACAATTAAATAAGAATCACTTTTTTACCTTAGTGTTATCTTAACTTAAAGAAATAAATAAATATTGTTGAAATAACTATAATTACAAATCGAAGTTAAAGCTAACTTAATCAAACCAACTCAACCCTAAAAAAATATTGACAAATTCTGTGTAAATTTGTTCTAATTGGGAAATATACTATTTAATTGTGTATTTTTGTTTATAATTTTTTTTTTTCCTGAAAAGTAGTGAAAACTAAATGTGGTTCAAGAAAGTGGAGAAGCTATGATATAGAAAATAAGTTGTAGTGCAAAACGCCCACTTACATTATTGATGAAAGAAAGAAAATAGGAAATATAAATATGTGTATGTTTCTAGCAATTAGGAAAATATTCATGTATTTTTTCTAGTAAATATGTTAATAAGTGGGGTTTAAAAAAAAAAAAAATTGTTTCAGAAAATGTTCAGGGTCATTACAGCGAAAAAGGAAATCGGAACAAAAAATAAATCGTAAGTTTTATATCTACTAGTATAAATTAGTTTGTGTATTTTTTTAATAATAAAAAAAAGTTAGTCAATTTTTGTGGCAAATATTAAACAAGTCGCGTATTTTTCGAGAATTTTGCCCTTGCAAAATAATGGTATGAAAAAGTCCGGTTAGAATTTTAAACCGGAAATTCAGGTTAAATCAACGAACTGGGTTTGGGTTTGAACTTAAACCCTTTGTTGTCGTGTCGCGGCGTGAAACTAAAAGAAACAAAAACCCTAGAGCATCCCTCTCCCCTTTAGACGACGAGACGAAGGCTTCTTCTTCTTCAGTGTATCGTTTCGTCTCTGCTCTGCTCAGAATTACAAATCGTCGGTATTATTCCGGTTTACAGTTTCGTCTCTGTCAGGTTCGATTCGATTTTATTGTTTACCTCTGCTCTAGTCTTACAATTTCTTTGTTGTTAAATTCGATTTCATTGAGCTTAACGTTTCATCAAGTCTTAGTTTTTTTTTTTTAAGTTGCGTTGAAACCCTAATAAGCTCATCTTAATACCGAGCTCAAAAAAAAAACCGCCGCTTTGTTGAAATTTGTTGGTGCTGCTGTATAAAGATTTGATTTTTTATAAATTCTGAGAACTGAAAGCATATTAAAAAAAAAAAAAAATCAACAGGAACTGGATCTTCAATGGAGGGGTTAAAGCTATCAGAAGCGGAGTTGATGGTTTACATTCATCCTTCCAAGAGCAGAAACGTTTTCCAAGCTATTTGTCGCGAGCTCAGTTCTCTTCTTTTCCAGTTCGTTCGTTTTCTTCTCACTTTTTTTTTTACTTAAAGTTTTAATCTTTTAGATCAAATTTTGGGTTTTTAGGTTGTGATTCTCAACTTTGTAGGTTCATTACTTATTTGGCTATTACAAATACCTCACTGTTGTTGCTAATTGATTCATTTTATATGTTGGAAAGAACCAAATTCGTTACTTCAGATTTCTAGCAGATCTTTTTTTTTTTGTTTCTTGGTGAGATTAGCGTTTAATTGAATTGAGCTTTCTTGATGCAATGTTTGTTGTTGGGTGATACTTTGTTTTTTTTTTTTTGTTCTTTTCTGATAAAATTTGTGTGTTTATATCTTTGTTCTGAAGGTATAATGAAAGCTTTGATGGTGTGCTATTGGCTTATGATGCTAGTGTGAAAAGCAAACAAGCTAAAATCCTTTCGGGACTTCATCCTTACTTTGGTGTCAGAGTTAACACTAGACTACTCCTTTTTGACCCTAAGCCCAATAGTCTTGTAGGTAAAGAATCTCATTCGAAATTTTTGCATCCGTACTTTGGTTGCTCTTGCTGATCTAATGTGTTTGAACTTTGAAGCAATAATGGTTGGTTAATTTCTTTTCGATGCAGAAGGGGAAATTGTGAAGATTTCTGCAGAGTCAGTCCATGTTATTGTTCTTGGTTTTTCTGCTGCAGTTGTAACGGATGTCGATATACGTGAAGAATTCAAGTATAGAGTGGTATGTATGACTGATTTTAGAGGTTTTGAATGTACTTATTCCTTTCATCCAACTTGTTAAAACTGATTATACCATTTGCTCTGTGCAGAGAGATGGGGAAGGTTCTTTTGTGAGCAGATCGCATAAACGGCATGTACTAAAGCTTGGAACCATGTTACGCCTTCAAGTCCAAAGGTATAATAAACAAACTTTTTAGTTTCTCTGTTCTACTGATTTTGTCAAATCAAAGTTGTGATTTTGAATTGAAATGATTCTGCAGTTTTGATGAAGAGGTAATGCATATAGCTGGATCTCTAATTCCGGAAAACACAGGATGCGTTAAGTGGCTCGAAAAGCACTCTGAAGAAGCTTTGCATACAGATAGGTATAGTTAAATCTATACACTCCCTTTAGTTAACTGAACTCTCTCGTCATCATCTTTTAATAAGAAAACTCTTTTTTTTTTCAGGGATCATAAAAGGAGGAAACTCGCCTGAAGGAAATATGAAAATACACACAAGAGTAGAAGCTTGAAATGAAGAGAAGCAGCGATGTTGAATTTTTGTTGTATCAAAATCCTATGATGTTAACGCACTTTTTTCTTTTTATCATTAAGCTAATGTCCTTTTGTTCAACCTTTCATTTATGAATGAATATCAATGTTCGTTTTAATCAAAATGTTATGACAGTAATTTATGAAACCATGATATGGGCTTGTAAGTTATAACAAGCTCTTGACTTCCAAGGAGCAGTTGTGATGTTCAAGCTTTGCTAGTTCCGGTTCCGGTTCTAACAATTATTAGTTTATACTGTATATATAGTTAAAATCATCATAATTAATACATAAGCTAAGATTATTATTATGAGAAACAGAATAATGTTTTGAGAATATTGCGGCTGCTCGTATACCTTTTTTAATTAATAGAAAATACATTAATCAGCATCTCTATAATGATCTCCTACTGTAATTAACATGTTTTTTTTTTTTTGGACGAACTGTAATTAACATGTTAAGAACGTTTATATTACGTTGGCTTGTGTACGAGAGAGTTCAAGTGTGAGAGGTGCCGTCTTCCATTATCCATTGGCTTACGGTTTTACCATTTTTTCTCTAAAATGAAGTTATTAATCGGCTTTTGCGACCTTCAACCGAATTGCTGTGTAAACAACACAGCCGGTAGAGGAGCTTTCAACCGAACCCTAGTCTCTCTCTCTATATATATATTATCCTCTCACACTACTCATTCGAGTACGCCAGACCAACCTCTCTCTCTTTCTCTCTCTCTCTCTCTCTCACTCAAAGTCGATCATATCTCCTCTTTTGGGGACCGCCCTGTAACAAGGCGCTCAGTTCCAGTCCGAAGACTAGCTTTTGTATTTTTCTGAGACACAGTACCCAATTGCCGCCGCTGCTGAGTCCAGGTTGGCTCTTCTTTTCATTTTTTTTTGTTATATATTCATATATTAGAATGAAAAAATTGGATTTTCACTTGGGGATTCAAGTCCCTTGTCGCCATGTTATTCACACGGCATGCTTGTATCATGCTCTTTGGGATACGCCCGACCTGATCTCAGCTGTTGGATCTGCCGTGGAGAGTTATTTCTATGAACGTGAGAAGATACAGCACTAGGTCAGCTCTTTTCTTGTTTTGTTGTGTAGACACTGTTGCATGAATTTGCTTGTAGTTGTATTGTTGTGCCTGCATCATGACGAATTACTGGAGTACTGTCTCTAAATCTCTTCCCATTTGGAGTGCTATTAGCGGTTAGCGGTTGTTCTTTGTTCTTCTATCTACCTACTGTTGTTGTTAGCTTGGAATAGGTCTATCTATCTACCTACTGTTGTTGTTAGCTTGGAATAGGTCTATCTATCTACCTACTGTTGTTGTTTGCTTGGAATAGGTTGTTAACCATGCCTTCTTTTGTAATCTTTTCTGTTGTTCTCATCTTATCTCTAATGTATTTTGTTAGTTTTAGTATTTGTATGATGTTCTTACTATTTCTCTAACTATCTATGTTCTTATTATCTCTTCAAATGTATGATGTTCTCTCATTATTTCCTCCATCTTGTTCTTACTTTTGCTCATCCTATGATAAGTCTGATGACCTCCTACTCCTAGAGTCTTGATAGGACGAGAATATTTTGTTGCACAACCATCATTCATGGTCAACGTTCTTCCTATCAGACTTAGTAATCATCTCAGTATCTGAATCATTAGACTTTGATAGCCCTTACTCCAAGCTCAGTTCTGTAAAACCCAGTTTCATCTGATCCACTTCATGCTTAACTCCTCAGAAACTCGTTGGTCCTTTGAAAATCACTGGAGAAGTAACCTCTTCTTCCATAAGTCTTTGCTCATTACTGAAAAACCCAGAATCAAAGTCTTCACCTTTTTGAGGTTTCTTGTTGCGCAAACAACCCAAATTATAAGTCCGCTACAAACTTGGGACTACTATTACTCTTAGACAAAAGAATCAAACAATCCACAACTTCTAACTCTTCGTCATTCGCAGCAAAAGCAGAACGCGACTCAGTAAATGTAGTAAACGAACAAGAAAATTAAGTCTTCTTGTAACCTAACCAGTCTCGATTTTTTCTTCTTCCTCACAAGACTTAAGCTACGACACATACTCATCATGGTTTCTTCCTAAACCTTCAGTTTCGTCGAAAAATGCATAACCGCTCGATGATTCGAATAACATTTCTCGTACCGGAACCCTTTTCCACATTCATCGCATGTAAACAGAGTCTTCTTCATCGGTTCCCACAGCAAACATTTAAAACTGAACTCTTATTAGTAGTGTTAAAATCCGCATTAACTAATGTAAAAATGCTAATGAGGCATGATGTGGATGCTCATAATGCATGACTTGACGTTGTTGAGGCACGACGTAAAAATTACAATTACAAAAAAATACTCTTAACAAAATTAATATTTTTAAACTAAATGACGTTATTTGCGTAAAAATTTCACAAAATATTTTTAAAATTAATCAATGATTTTTTAAACATATTGCATAATTAATTTCAAAAAATATTACTTAATTACGACTCTTATTAGTTATTACATCAATGATTTTTTAAAGAAAAATCAAAAAAATATTTCTTAATTAGTTGATAAATAGTATCAAACTTATCAGAAATTATTAACAAAATCACTATGTAACCAATGTTCCTTCGCATTGGCTTATTCAAGCTGATCAATTAAAGTTGTTGACAAAAAAAATCATTGACTATGTGTTTTGATTAAGAAATGTTTTTGAAATTAATTATGCAATAGGTTGATAAATCATTGATTTCGTGTGTTAAGAAAAGTTTTTTTGTAATTGTTTTATCCAAATAATATTATTTGGCTTAAAAAAATCATTGATGTAATAATTATAAATATTCATTGAACTTAATTATGCAATAGATTTATAAAATTATTGATTTCATGATTTAAACGATATTTAAAAAAAGTTTTACCCAAATAATATTATGAGGTTAAGAAGATAATATTAATTTTGTCAAGAGTAATTTCCATAATTATAATATGACTAGTCACCGTTCTAATCATCCACCGTTAGCGTCTAGTCATTATTTTTGAATGATCAATGTATTTTCATGCTTCTTCAACCTAACAACCTCGAGTTAATACCCAATGTGTACGCCTGGTGGAATGATGACTTGTATGTCCTCATCCAGTACACATGCAGATGCGGCAGTCGAGCTGTCTACAGAGGCAACATCCAAACGGAACCAGTGTCTTTAACTTGTCTCCAAGGGTTAGAGAAGCTATTGCTGCTAATTCCCTGTCAGTTTTGAGCTTCATCTCGAGTCCGGAACAAGTAGAATATCTTATCTCATGGACTTGATTTGCTATATTCTATACTTACTCGTGTAACGTAGCTTGTGCCTTGTATTGTTGCTTGTGCCTTGTATTGTTATGGATTTTTTCTATAACTTAAATCTCCCCTACCCAAACCATTTAGTTCGAAATCCCAGAACCCATAAATTAATATTGGTTTTGATCCGGAGGCGAAACGTAATCACGTACTAAGAGGAAAAGCAGTAAAGAAACAGCTGATGTGTTAAAGTTGAACCGAATAAACCAATCGTTTAAAAACAAACAATACAAAGCGTCTGTATATAAGTATAACTGATACACCAAATGATAAATAAATAAAAATGTTGTAAAGGGGTATGCAAAACTAAGGTAATCTTTAGTTTCCCAACTGCTCTTATTCCCATTAACCAAAGACCAAGAAGAGCCGCCCAATTCTAATGATACAACAAACCGTTTACAAGTAAACGTATGAAACGAAGTTCAACTACACCTGATGGTTGATACGGTTAGGACAGAGTCAAGAGTAGTACCACCATTTTGCTTAATATCGATGCCTAGGACGCAAAGCGGAAAACGAATTCCCGCCTTGATCATGATGATGACTTCCTCTCCCTCTTCCTCTTCCTCCTCCTCTGCGGTCGCGGTCACCACCTTGTTGATGATGATGCTGATCACCATACCCTCGTGAGTTATTATGTTCGGACCCGCCTTGACCATGCCATTGTTGTTGTTGTTGTTGTTGTTGTTGATTATGATGATTACCAGAATACCCTCCTCCTCCTCTAGTGTCATGGTGACCTCCCCGTGATTGGCTCTGGTAAGGCTCTGATGGGAATCTCCCACTGGGTCCACGAGGTTGGTACCCACCTCGACTTTGGTAAGGAGGCGGCTGAGCATAACCTTGCACGCCAGGTGGAGCCATATAACCACCATGTTGGTAAGGAATTGGTGGAACATACTGCTGAGTATTGTAGCCGTAACCAGGAGGATGCTGAGCATGTACATCTGCTGGTGTCTGATATCCATGTCGGTCTGTTCCCATCTGTAAGCTGTTGGAGACAAGACGATGTGCTGCATCTCCCAGATGCCTCCCAGATACACTTCCAGGTGGGTTTTGCCTACAGAATTGAAAAAGAGAATAGCAATTTTGATATTCAACACTACCAATTCATACTATTTCAAACACAGGCCTTCTTTTTTACTTGGTTTGATTGATTTTATTACCTCCCCTGATTATTATGCATCCCATGATTATTATGCATCCCGTGATTATTATGATGCCCATGATTATTATGCATCCCATGATTATTATGCATCGGTCTCCTTCCATTTTCCTCGTGCCACAGAGCAGGTGGGGGTTTTAAGTCTCCTACGTCCACAATCTGAATAGACGAGAGAAAACAACCAACTTAAGCTACCAAATACCAATAAGATTTACCCACAGAGGTCACTCATAATAAGTTTCTTAGGCAATGAGCTAAAATAGTAAAAGTCCATAAAAGTCACAGATAAGACAAAATGTTATCATCTACCTTCTCAGGGAAGATGACACCAGGAGGAGGCCTGGTTATATGTTCATGTGCATCTGGAAGCCTGTAAATGCAACATCTGAGAAGCAATGAAAATAATAAATCAGTATCGCATGTTTAATCAATTTAAGCTTTGAACATCTTGAAATTAGGTCTGTGATCTCACATGACTTGGTTGGTCAAGATGTCCTCCATACCCTCCATTGGGGACCTGAATATTGGCGGGTGAGTCTCCCCTGAACACGGAGTCAAGTAGCCATTCATACCATCACTGCAAGTAGTTCTAAGAACATCAGGAAACCGACTTGGTATTGTTGGCCTTAGTGAGATATCCAACTGACCAACTTACTTCATACTCATCCATCATGAAGTCATAAAACATAAGAAAAAATGAGGTATGTTCTACAAACCTGAGCTCAGGTTTGATCTTAACCTTAAAGTCTACTCTCTCCCTGTCACTTAATTGCCGACAGTGGTTGTCAAGTGAAAAGATGAGTTCAGCCAGGCGATGAGACGTTGCTGTGAAAAGCATATCACACATCCTGCTGTTTCTACGCCTCTCTTCATCCTACAGATTAAAAAGAGAGCACTTTAAAATCCATCTTTTTGGAAGCACACATTTTGATGTGAAGGAAAGGCGTATAGGGCAGCTTACCGTCAATGTAAATTCCACTTCGGAAACAGCTTCTAGTAGGCGCTTTTCATCAATGAAAGGCAGCTTAGCAATTCCCTTTGATGAAAAAAAAAATGCGTTCAAAATATAGTGATTGTGTTTCCAATACATAAGGAAGCGATCAAGAAAAACAAAGTCTACCTGCCAGGAAAAACGCTTTCCATTCATGTCGACCTCAAAATCTAAAAAAGAACAATAGAAAGCAATGTAGATATAAGTTGTAACAAAAATGGATACTCAGGAAAAGATGGAATCTTTACAAGGAAAGGAAGCACTACCAGTTGGGTAAAAATCAATGATAGGAGAGGTGGGATCAGTCATCAAGGTCCGGTAGCGCTCTGGAAGTGCATGCGCACTGACCACCAAATGAAGTAACGATTATAGATATGCCATAGAGAGGAAACAATAATGTAGAAAAGATAGAGAAAAAGCATTGATGCCCAAGGTATACCTTGCTGCTGGGAACACCCCAAGAAGTTGATTGAAAGGCTTAAAAGGAGTTCCTAACTCAAACTTAATATCCAGCTCTCCCAAATCCCTCAGATCAGAAGCAAATGGTGCATAATGATAAGGATAAAACCTGTAACAGTAAAGTACAATTATATCAGGAGTGAAATCTATAACCTTTCACAGTCAATAAAGACCTACAATCTAACAAGCAAATATAGTGTCTAGTACAAAGATATAGATGTAACATAGTAAACTCTATCAGAACAAGGATAGATAGCAAAACCTAAAATACTAAGGCAAAAAAACATTTACTTTTCTTTCAAATAACGCCTGCGTTCTGTTTAGAAGGAAAGCATAAAGAAAACAAAAGACAACTCAACAAGCAAAAATTTCTGGCACTTCAAATGAAAATCTTAAAACATAAATGAAAATAAAATACATCAAAGAAAGCAATCCAAAACGGATCAGTAGGAGAAGTTGCTCAGGAAAAACGAAATATTGAAGTGTAGGAACTCACCACTGCCATGAACAAACACCTTCCATGTAATAATGCATGACCCAACAAAGGCCTTCTGTATACTTCAAAACCTGTACAAAAGAATGTTTCACAAATTAGGACCTTTCCAGAAGTGGAACCAAATAAATTATATATCATTCTCAAACTTACAACATCCTTCCGCACTCTTTCCATTTCTTCAGGGGTTACTACTGAGAACTTCTCTTCATAATATCTTTCTCTCCATCCTGGTTCCCCTAGCTTCACCTATGCAAATGAAAACCATTTTCAGGAATGAAGGGAGACCCAAAGATTGACAGTAAAAGGGTAACTGGAAAGAAAAAGAAATTACTACTTTAACTATAAATCTAATTATAATTCATTAGAAAGAACCTTGTCCTCTTCAGTAGTATCCGAGTTGAAAGCATCTGATTTCTCACGAATTAACTCCTTGAGCTTTGTTTTTAGCTCTTCTTTGTTCTCGTGTTCCTGAAATAAGTAATTAAATTAATAATTGCTCACATATATCAGGTTCATCAACTCTCAACTAAACAGTGACAAAGGAGTTAAAATCACATGATGCCTCTACAGGAAAGGAATGCATACATCAGATTCGAGACTGTTCTCGACGTCAACAATAGCAGCACCAACACTGGATCCCGAAGATAAACGTCGAACTTTTGGATGTGGAGCAGACATGCCATCATTAGACTGAAATGGTGACGGAGTAGGAGCCGAAGCAAGTCGAGAACCACTAAATCGTGCAACTGGAACAAGAGAATCTGGTTGAACTGTCGGAGCTGCATCATCCATTCTTCTTGTTTGAGCTTTATCTCGCTTTACTCTTTCCGCTTGCCTCTGATATAAACAGAGCAAGATGATCCATCAATACAAGTCTTGTCGAGATACAAAAACAATGTTGAACCATGTAAATTTCTTTAAATGGATCAAGTTACAGAGTCATCACTTATGTGCAGAGGTTTCCAGCAGGTTTTATTGGTCAAGGGTTTCCAAATGACCACAACGTAGCAATAAATATACTTGCAAAGCAAACAAGATTCACATTCACTCTACGAAGCTTAACAATATACATGGAGCCCAATACAGTTGAAAATGCAATTATATATTATATAAAAAAACTCCGGGGAAGTATTAATATCTCTGCAAGCTCTAGTACTAAAACTTTATAACAATAATATATCATACAACCAAGTGGGAAAGGGAATTGTGTGCCACTCACATAATATCAGATATATTGATAGCAGATAATTAGCTACTCAGGTAATGTGCCTCACTATAAGGCCAAAAAGAAGTACGTTTTCTAACCTGATGTAACCTGGCTCTCTTCTGAAATATCTTATCTTCGTACGATCCAACAGCCTGAATAAACTGTTCCACCCTCTTTAAATTTGGCTGGAGGGGATAACATTAAAAGATGAAGTCAAAACCATGTCACCTAAGGGTAAATTGGAAAACGAATTATTTGAGTAAACTAGTCCACTATCAATGGAGAATAAGCACCTTGCACCCATCAGTTAAATAGCCGTCAAATGACCGAAATTCCTTCTTGTAAACAGCCATAAGCAAGTTGATAGCACCCTGGAGAAATGAAGAGTTACAGCAACGCTTTATCAAACAATAATTTAAAATGTGATGTAACGGAATTGACATATGCCTTAGACATTGAACCCACNTTACAGAGTCATCACTTATGTGCAGAGGTTTCCAGCAGGTTTTATTGGTCAAGGGTTTCCAAATGACCACAACGTAGCAATAAATATACTTGCAAAGCAAACAAGATTCACATTCACTCTACGAAGCTTAACAATATACATGGAGCCCAATACAGTTGAAAATGCAATTATATATTATATAAAAAAACTCCGGGGAAGTATTAATATCTCTGCAAGCTCTAGTACTAAAACTTTATAACAATAATATATCATACAACCAAGTGGGAAAGGGAATTGTGTGCCACTCACATAATATCAGATATATTGATAGCAGATAATTAGCTACTCAGGTAATGTGCCTCACTATAAGGCCAAAAAGAAGTACGTTTTCTAACCTGATGTAACCTGGCTCTCTTCTGAAATATCTTATCTTCGTACGATCCAACAGCCTGAATAAACTGTTCCACCCTCTTTAAATTTGGCTGGAGGGGATAACATTAAAAGATGAAGTCAAAACCATGTCACCTAAGGGTAAATTGGAAAACGAATTATTTGAGTAAACTAGTCCACTATCAATGGAGAATAAGCACCTTGCACCCATCAGTTAAATAGCCGTCAAATGACCGAAATTCCTTCTTGTAAACAGCCATAAGCAAGTTGATAGCACCCTGGAGAAATGAAGAGTTACAGCAACGCTTTATCAAACAATAATTTAAAATGTGATGTAACGGAATTGACATATGCCTTAGACATTGAACCCACTACCACCAATTCTAAAGTATCTTTTCAAACTAAGGTATCCCTTGAAGGTTCTTTACACCAATAATTCAAAATGAAATCCAAATCCAGTCAACACAAACCTCTCGAATCTCCAATGTCGGCATATGTGGTAAGAAATCATTGCCCACAAAGAAACATATGAAGATAAAATCATCAACAATGCGCTCTAGATCAATCTCAAATGGAGGGTTGGGAATCCTCATTTCAAGCTCCAGGTATTCTCTAAGAACCCAAATATGGAGGAACTGACAAAAAGAAACAAAGACATTAGACTTGACAATAATATCAAACTTAAAGACTGTATCTCAAAAACCTGCTGATCGTGTTATGAACTTGGTCATGAATTTTTACCTGATATGGCTTTTTGACGAAATCACTTCCATCGCCTTTCTCATCAAATTCCCCTGCCCTTTTCTTTGCTTTTCCTTCACAATTTGCAGCCATATGGCCCATTTGACCACACAAGAAGCATTTATCCTGCTGTCCAGGAGTATAAACCACCTAAATCGTAGGATAAAATTTTAAAATTCAGCTTAGTTACCCAGGAAGAAAACAGAATTTGAAGATTTGAAAACAGAATTATTTCACGAGGAAATATAAAAGAGCCCTTAAACACATAATTGCATACAAAAACATGCGGAAGCGTAAATCAAAAACCTCTCGAAGAATTGAAAAATGAACTTCATGCGTCGCCAAGCCCAACATAATTAAGTCAGCATCCTGTTAAAGAAAGCAGGTCAATATGAGCCTCACTAGTTAATATAACACACTAGAAAGTGAAGGCCAAGCAAATGAATAAGTAATCAAGACCTCAGGATAGTTTTTGGTGCAAGTAGACATTAGAAAATGAAGAATCATACCAGTCCATACAAGCAATGCCGAGTGTTTGGATCAAAACCAGGAAGATTTCTTTGAAGCCGAATGTATGACATAATTTTATGCTCCCCTTCACCTGGAACATTTGCGTCCGAAAGGATAACCTATGCAGTTCAACGGTTAGGTGCAAAATTAGTCATAAATTGTGTGAAGAAGACTGAGAAAATGTCAAGAACTAATAGGGAAGCAACAACTATAAACATCACAAATACCTTAATATTTTTCCAACCAACATCATGATTAAGTCTAAGGTGCACATAATATTGCAGCGCTATAGATAGAACACCCATGAATTCAGTTCCAGGTGTAATAACATTAGAATCAAACACTTGAGAGTCCACTTTTGGAGGGAGTCTTCTACCCTCCCTCTCAAACTCCTCTCGCAGCCGTTCTTCTTCAGCAGCCTGTAACATTATTACAATGTCAACAGATTTCCATTGAAAAGGAAGGAGACTCGTTAACGGAAATAAAAGAAAGAAAAAAATAGGCACGTAAGGAAACGAATCAAGAACACAACAAACATCAGGAGCATGCCTAGATGAAAGTAAATAGCAAAAGAAAAACGAAGTTTGTCTGGCTGAGGAAACTACACAGTAGAAACCCAATGCCAGTATGGGGGGGATAAAAAAGAACATACAGCATCGGATGCATCTTTAGCGGATCTAAACCGTCTAGACCTCTGTTGATTCATTTTAGCTCTTGGAGCAACACCATCTAAGACCCAATCAAAACATACACAAAAGATTAAGAAGAGTATGCTTAAAGCTTAATACTTTATGTTGCCTGATAAAAAGAATACTTACCAATAGCCATATAGAGCAACTTCCTTGGCCGTACCATCACGAAAAGCCTATCAATGTAGTCAAACATACACTGAAACACCTCCTCAAAGGTAGTCGGAGATGGCTGCAATAAAAAAAAAACATAGACTTTAATAATTTCAAAACATCAGCACTCTCCTAAATCGATGCTACAGTTTTATGAGATGAAAAAAAGTATCAAATTTGAAAACCCTAATCCGTCTCAATAAATTAAAACAATGAAGAAGGAGAGAAGGAAACGTTACCCTATCTTCAGGGTGGAAGCAAGGATGGATAATCCCGTTCATGTCGAGATAGAGATTATCGTATTCGAGATTGTTAGGGTTAGGTTTACTAGTATCAACGGGTATCTTGATGCCTTCGATTTCAACAGGCTCTTCCTCGATAACATCCGCCACTAACAGCGGATACTTCTCAGCCAACCACCGGTAAAACGAAGGTACTCCCATCCTTCAACGATCTCGAAGATACGAATCTCCACAAAAGGATAACAAAACACAGAGAGACCTAAGCAGAGAGTATGAATGAATCAAACCAACGGTGTTTGCCGACGGCGGGGAAGGTCACTTGTGCATATTAATTGGATTTTTTCCTTTTCTGGAACAGAGCAAAACCGGATATTCGGGATTAGTCAAAAACTAATTGGGCCTTAACCGGAGAAAAAGAGCATATGATTTGGGGCTTTTATATTTCCTAAGAAAACTCAACTCAATAAGCCCAATAGCCCAATTATATTAGACACAGCAAAACAAAACAAAAAATATACTCCGTTGCCGGGACTCGAACCCGGGTCTCTCGGGTGAGAGCCGAGTATCCTGACCAGCTAGACTACAACGGATTTGTGACTAACAGCGTTGGTAAATCTTACTAATACGTTAATATAGGTTGACTACAATTAGTCCACACAAACTCGTGTACTTGATTTTTTTGGACAACAGACTCGTGTACTTGATTAAACTAGTCTCTTTCGGCTTTATGTCTTGTTCTTGTGGTCCACCTATTACGGCAGAAATTATGATTCTTGGATTGAAATATCATTTTATGTTAGATTATCTTTGTGAAATCAGTGGCATAATTAAATACATTTTTTCTAACAATCTACTTATCTACATTATTGTTTTTTTTGTTGTTGTTGCATTTCTCTACATTATCTATATGTCTCATATACTCAGTGTCACTACTGAACAAAGTGGTTTTTACTAACGGAAAAGGCAAAAAAAAAACATTAATTTTGTTTTACAATTACAAAGGCAGGTCTCTTTGGGTTTGTGGAAACCGTAGGTGAACCAAGAACCTAATTAACTGAAAAACAAAATTTTGAATCAATGCTTCTCGGTTTTTAAACAAACAAGCTTTGAAAAATGAAACTAAAAATTCATAATCTAATCATTTATAAAGTAGTACATAAATGTTCAATAAGTAAAAAAATGCAACCTTGGTGAGAAAATATGTACGATTTGGTAGTTTGTGATTTAACTGGCCGTGAGAGATGCAGAGTTGGTCGTAACATTTGTCACAACATTGGTAGCTACAAACATAATGCAGATACTGTGTCATACACGCACATGTATACGAATACAAAAACCATACCCACCTATGATATATTCTTATAAGTCATAATGCTTATACTTTTGACAATATGTCTAATGCTTGGTGAGATTATCTCTTATAGTTTATCACATATACTCCCAATTTAGTATAAGCCGGTGTCTTTGCTTAAACGTGAGTTCGAGAGAATTAGACAGAACCCTGAGGTCAGGACTAATCTAAATGTACGACAAGATCTCGGTTTATCATAGATGTTGGTGAGATTTTTCTATCAATCGATCCAAATGTGTATAGTTTTGTTTAAAGTACAACAAAAACATTTTCTTTCTTTATATAATTAGCTTTTTGGGGAACAACAAAAAATTCACATAATCCCAAGACTTTCCATATAGTGGAATCCAAAAACGATGTCGTTACACTCTCCCTCCCTACTACGCTCCTCTCTTATATTATTAGAACGAAACAACTAAAAATCATCTCTGCAAAAAATAAAAAGGATCTTTCCTTTTCTCCTCTCTAATGGCCGCAACGGTCATTTTATTCCTTCACTTAACCTTCTTCTCCACCGTATTCTTCTCCAGATTCCACCACACCACCGCCGTCTCATCAGAGATACAAGCACTCACATCGTTCAAACTCTCACTCCACGACCCTCTAGGCGCTCTCGAATCATGGAACCAATCGTCTCCCTCAGCTCCATGCGACTGGCACGGCGTTTCCTGCTTCTCCGACCGTGTACGAGAGCTTCGTCTCCCTCGTCTCCGCCTTTCAGGCCACCTCAGTCCTCGACTCGGTGAGTTAACTCAGCTCCGTAAACTCAGTCTCCACTCAAACGACATAAACGGCGCCGTTCCTTCTTCTCTCTCCCGCTGCGTCTTCCTTAGAGCGCTTTACCTCCACTACAACTCCTTCTCCGGCGATTTCCCACCGGAGATATTGAATCTCAGGAACCTCCAAGTCCTCAACGCTGCTCACAACTCACTCACCGGAAACATCTCCGGCGTCACAGTCTCGAAGAGTCTCCGTTACGTAGATTTGTCTTCCAACGCAATCTCCGGCAAGATTCCGGCGAATTTCACGGCGAAATCATCTCTCCAGCTCATCAACCTCTCGTACAACCGTTTCTCCGGTGAGATCCCGGCGACATTGGGACAACTACGAGACCTAGAGTACCTATGGCTAGACTCAAACGAGTTACAAGGCACAATACCATCTGCATTATCAAACTGTTCGTCGCTTATTCACTTCAGCGTAACCGAGAACTCCCTCACCGGTTTAATCCCGGCGACTCTCGGGAAGATCCCAAACCTCCAGGTGATTTCATTATCGGAGAATTCATTAACCGGAACAGTACCGGCGAGTCTTGTATGTGGCTATTACGGTTACAATTCGTCCATGCGGATCATTCAATTAGGAGTTAATAACTTCACGGGGATAGCTAAGCCGCCGTCTTGCGTGAACCCTAATTTGGAGATCCTCGACGTTCACGAGAATCGCATTGATGGCGATTTTCCCGCGTGGTTGACTGATTTGACCTCTTTAATCGTTTTGGATTTATCTAGAAACGGTTTCTCCGGCGGTATTCCGGGTCAAATTGGGAGCTTCGCGGCGCTTCAGGAGCTGAGAGTAGCTAACAATTCGTTCGTTGGTGAAATCCCGACGAGTCTCGGAAACTGCAGATCGTTGCGTGTCGTTGATTTCGAAGGGAACAAGTTCTCGGGTCAGATTCCGGGGTTTTTTAGTCAGTTACGGAGCCTGACAACGCTCTCTCTCGGAAGAAACGGGTTCTCGGGTCGGATTANTCCTCAACGCTGCTCACAACTCACTCACCGGAAACATCTCCGGCGTCACAGTCTCGAAGAGTCTCCGTTACGTAGATTTGTCTTCCAACGCAATCTCCGGCAAGATTCCGGCGAATTTCACGGCGAAATCATCTCTCCAGCTCATCAACCTCTCGTACAACCGTTTCTCCGGTGAGATCCCGGCGACATTGGGACAACTACGAGACCTAGAGTACCTATGGCTAGACTCAAACGAGTTACAAGGCACAATACCATCTGCATTATCAAACTGTTCGTCGCTTATTCACTTCAGCGTAACCGAGAACTCCCTCACCGGTTTAATCCCGGCGACTCTCGGGAAGATCCCAAACCTCCAGGTGATTTCATTATCGGAGAATTCATTAACCGGAACAGTACCGGCGAGTCTTGTATGTGGCTATTACGGTTACAATTCGTCCATGCGGATCATTCAATTAGGAGTTAATAACTTCACGGGGATAGCTAAGCCGCCGTCTTGCGTGAACCCTAATTTGGAGATCCTCGACGTTCACGAGAATCGCATTGATGGCGATTTTCCCGCGTGGTTGACTGATTTGACCTCTTTAATCGTTTTGGATTTATCTAGAAACGGTTTCTCCGGCGGTATTCCGGGTCAAATTGGGAGCTTCGCGGCGCTTCAGGAGCTGAGAGTAGCTAACAATTCGTTCGTTGGTGAAATCCCGACGAGTCTCGGAAACTGCAGATCGTTGCGTGTCGTTGATTTCGAAGGGAACAAGTTCTCGGGTCAGATTCCGGGGTTTTTTAGTCAGTTACGGAGCCTGACAACGGTATCTCTCGGAAGAAACGGGTTCTCGGGTCGGATTACATCGGATCTTCTTACGTTACACGGACTCGAGACGTTGAGTCTCAACGAGAATCATCTCGCTGGAATCATACCGTCGGAGATAACGAAGCTAGCTAATCTTAGCGTTCTTAATCTCAGCTTCAATAGATTTTCCGGTGAAATTCCGGCCAATGTGGGTGACTTAAAGAGCTTGAGTGTTTTAAACCTAAGTGGATGCGGGTTAACGGATCGGATTCCGGTTAGTGTTAGCGGTTTAATGAAGCTTCGGGTTTTGGATTTAAGTAAACAGAGTATCTCCGGTCAGTTACCAGTCGAGCTCTTTGGTTTACCGGATCTTCAAGTGGTTGCTCTTGGAAACAACGAGTTCGACGGCGTCGTACCGGAAGGTTTCAGCAGCTTGGTTAGTCTTAAGTACTTAAATCTCAGTTCCAATTCATTTTCCGGACGTATCCCTTCCACCTATGGGTTTCTCAAATCATTACAAGTGCTTTCCCTGTCTCACAATCGGATCTCTGGTTCAATCCCGCCGGAGATTGGGAATTGCTCTCGTCTTGAGGTTCTTGAGCTCGGTTGGAACCGGTTAAAGGGTCACATTCCGGTTTACGTTTCTAAATTGTCTCGTTTGAGGAAGCTTGATTTGGGTCACAACAGTTTAACAGGGAGTGTTCCTGATCAGGTTTCTAAAGATTCGTCTCTAGAGTCTCTCCTGCTTAATTCGAATTCTCTATCGGGTCGAATACCTGAAACTTTATCAAGATTGGTGAACTTAACGGCGTTGGATCTTTCTTCCAACAGATTGAATTCCACTATACCATCAAGTCTTTCTCGACTTCAGTCTCTGAGCTACTTCAACGTATCAAGAAACAGCTTACAAGGGGAGATTCCAACAGCTCTAGCTGCGCGTTTTCCTAATCCGTCCGGCTTTGTTAATAACCCGAGGCTTTGCGGTAAACCGCTCGGTATAGAATGTCCAAAAATTCGGCGACGAAGAAGGAGAAAGCTAATCCTATTGGTGACACTAGCAGTGGCTGGAGCTTTGTTGTTGTTACTCTGTTGTTGTGGTTATGTGTTTAGTTTATGGAGATGGCGGAACAAACTAAGATTGGGTTTGACTCGGGACAAGAAAGGGACACCATCACGTACATCCAGGGCTAGTTCTGGTGGGACAAGAGGAGAAGACAACAATGGAGGACCTAAACTTGTTATGTTCAACAACAAGATCACACTAGCTGAAACTTTAGAAGCCACGAGACAGTTCGACGAAGAAAATGTATTGAGTCGAGGAAGGTACGGGTTGGTTTTCAAGGCGACGTTTAGAGACGGGATGGTACTGTCGGTTCGGAGACTCATGGACGGTGCTTCGATAACCGACGCAACGTTCCGTAATCAAGCAGAGGCTTTAGGTAGAGTGAAGCACAAGAACATTACGGTCTTGAGAGGATATTACTGCGGACCGCCTGATCTAAGACTTCTTGTTTACGACTACATGCCCAACGGAAACCTCTCCACGCTTTTGCAAGAAGCATCACACCAAGACGGACATGTCTTGAACTGGCCGATGCGTCATCTCATCGCTCTTGGAATCGCTAGAGGACTCTCCTTCTTGCATTCTTTAACAATCATTCACGGCGATCTAAAACCGCAAAACGTCCTCTTCGATGCAGATTTCGAAGCTCACTTGTCAGAGTTCGGTTTAGATAGATTGACTGCATTGACTCCCGCTGAAGAACCGTCAACTTCATCCACTCCGGTCGGGTCTTTAGGTTACATTGCACCCGAAGCATCGTTAACGGGGGAAGCAAGTAAAGAGAGCGACGTCTACAGCTTTGGGATCGTGTTGTTAGAGATCTTAACGGGGAAAAAAGCAGTGATTTTCACGGAGGATGAAGATATAGTGAAATGGGTGAAGAGACAGTTACAAAAGGGTCAGATCGTTGAGTTGCTGGAACCGGGTTTGTTGGAGCTTGACCCGGAAAGTTCGGAGTGGGAAGAGTTCTTGTTAGGGATCAAAGTTGGGCTGTTGTGTACCGGAGGAGACGTCGTTGATCGTCCGTCAATGGCTGATGTTGTGTTCATGCTTGAAGGGTGTAGAGTCGGTCCGGCGATTTCCTTGTCCGCCGATCCTA
>NC_025700.1:20229190-20263518 GCF_000633955.1 Camelina sativa | reverse complement strand
CGGGGAAAAAAGCAGTGATTTTCACGGAGGATGAAGATATAGTGAAATGGGTGAAGAGACAGTTACAAAAGGGTCAGATCGTTGAGTTGCTGGAACCGGGTTTGTTGGAGCTTGACCCGGAAAGTTCGGAGTGGGAAGAGTTCTTGTTAGGGATCAAAGTTGGGCTGTTGTGTACCGGAGGAGACGTCGTTGATCGTCCGTCAATGGCTGATGTTGTGTTCATGCTTGAAGGGTGTAGAGTCGGTCCGGCGATTTCCTTGTCCGCCGATCCTAGTTCACCTACTTCTCCAGCCGCCACCGCCGCATCTTGAAGTCGTTTTATCTTTCTAATCATTTTATTTCTTTTTTCCTTTGTGGATAATTCATTTTCTTTTTAATGTTGACTTTTATTGATCCGTGACTTTTCTTGCGTTGTACTTGTCACGGGTACCACAATCTGATTTTAAGTGTCAAAGCTATTGAATTTTCCACGACGAATCAGTTCAATGTGAATGTGTCATCTCTTGTGTTACAATCGAACAGTTTTTTTCCCGGAATTCTCGTTCAATAAAAAAATCATGTTCCTGAAAATTATAACAATACAAAATTAGTAATAAGATATAGTATAATTTTGCCCATAAAAAAGATATAGTATGACCCTACGGCGCCGTTTGGTAAGCATTGCGTGTATTCTTCAGACAGCCTTCCGTGAATTGGTCAGTGGGTTAAGAGTAGATGTGGGGTTCTCTCCTTCTCAAGTCTCAACATTGTCTTCATTCTGTTTAGTTCCCGCGAAATACGTTTGGACAAGTGGGTGTGTGACACGTGGTTGTCTCTCCCTAGGGAGATGAAAGTAGCCGTTGCTTGGATTCTTGTGTTTGTGTTTGTGTTTGGGGAATAGTGAAGTTAAGCCGTCAGAGGACGAAAAGCTTTTTAAGCAGAGAGCCTAAGTTGTCTGGAACCAAGCCACGTCGGATTTTACACTGTTTATAGCCTGTGTACTTGTCTTTTCTTGGCTTTTTTTACTCATACTATTGCTTCTCTTTCAATTATTTAATTTCTAATGTTTGGTAGGTGTATATATCAATGGATAACTCCGCCTTATTATAGTCTTTGGATTCCTTTTATAAAATCCTAAGGAATAAACTTTAGGAAGTAGTATAAACCTTTGTCAAAAGAAAAAGAAAAGAAAAAGAAAAGAAAAAGAAAAAACAAGAAAAAAAACTTTATGTATTAAATCAAAGCCCATAAAAAAAACATTTAAATTTCCATGACATTTTCGAAAATACGTTGTTCATGAAGATAATTAAAACAAGAATGGTTGTCGTGAAGAAGGGATTGGTGTAATCAAGAAGGGAAGGAGAATAAATGCAAGGGAGTTGTAAGTTTGTGTGAGAGAGTTTAATGAATGTTGTTGCTGTGTGGACAACGACTCATCGGATTGTTAAATGTGTCATATCGCCCTCTCACTTTGCTGCTGTCTTTATAACGAGTCATGACTATTTTGACTGTGCTTGTGTGGTTGGCATGCTCTCTTGAACCCACAGCCATTATTTTACACACCAATACACCATAGTTATTTTCTTGTATGAAGCGCGAATGGTACGATACTTATTTACTGTGAAAACGGTCATTCCTTCAGTGCTGTGTTCATTTATTGAAAATAAAATCGAATATTCTACTTAGGTCATGTGAAGATTTCATGTAGCAGAGTTTATAAATCTCACACTCAGAACAACATATACCGATTATTAGAGTTATTGGATATTACATAATCATTGCTGATTAGTTTTCAGAGGGAAACTAACACATATTGTATATGTAAATCAGTAAATATATAGTAGTGATGCAAATGAAAAAATGAATGATTTTGGTACAACGTCAACTGATTTCACACAAGTTTGTTTCCAATAATATAACCGAACTCAGATGCACACAAAAAGGAGAAGCGAAACATTACATAAAACTTATCATATCAGAGATGATGATAATAATAATAAGTCTCCGCTGCTTTCACTCAGCCCTAGACTGACCAGCTCGAGATGAGAGGATGATACCAACAATGAGACCATACAGTGCAAGCGCTTCCGCAAAGATGAGAATCAGAATCATTCCCACAAAGAGCTTTGGTTGTTGCGCATTCGCTCTGCAAAAGATATAACATGCAATGAGATTAACAAAACAGATTCCTGAACTAATAAAGCATCAGGTGCAGCAGCGCCTGTGTTCTAAATTAACGGTAATTAACGGTAATGCTTCAAAGATTCAATCCAGGTACAGTTCTAAATTTGCAGATCAATAAAGAACTTTCTCTGGGATGAGTTTTGATATGAAACAAGTAACAAAAAGGTATTTCTAATCTTTGAATCAAGATTACAATCAAGAAGGAACTCTATCTTGGAGAAATGTTGAAGCACTCTCCTAACTCTGCTAGAGCCAAAAAGCTTTTCACTAACCAAATAGTCAAAATATGTTTCCTTTTCTCACTAAGTCTCTATTTCTAGTCTACAAGAGCTGTCTTACAAATTAAGTTTCATCAAAGAACTACAATTCCTAGCTACTGTAAACCACTGATCACTTATAAAAGAAAAATTGTATTCTGATCCTATTGAATGATGATGTAAAACAACAAACACCAAAAGCAAACACTGCCTAAGGGCTAAGTCTAAGAAACTTCTAAACAAATCAATCCATAAATTGCTGAAATCGAAGAGTTTTAAGATCAATGTAGAAGAGATCTGTTGTTGTTACCTAACACCAGCATCGCCAACAATACCAATAGCCATACCGGCGGATAGACCAGCAAGACCACAAGCAAGCCCAGAAGAGAGATGAGCATAGCCATCGAATAGGTAATAAGACTTGGCCTTAGGGTTAATCCCAGTACTGATGATGACGGCGATGATCAGACCATAGATACCTAACACACCAGCCATAACCACAGGAACAATCGATTTCATAACAAGTTCAGGTCTCATCACTCCCATCGACGCAACTCCGACCCCGCTCTTTGCCGTCCCGTACGCTGCTCCCATACCTGGAAAAAACAACATCAAATCGGATCGGATCGAAATCAAAAACCATGGGTGATTCATTCAATTGATGAGAAATTGACAAAGAGAGGGATCTGATTCTTTACAGGAGAAAACGAGAGCTGCGGCTGCGCCGAGGAATCCGAAGAAAGGAGCTGTTTCATCGCCACTGAAACCTGAAGCCATGGCTCTTCTTCGTTTGATGATTGTGTTGTGGCTCCGATGAGATCTCTTGACAAAATTATTGTTTTGTAAATTGTAGGAGAGAGAGAGAGAGAGAGAGAGAGAGAGAATTTTTTTTTACGGGAGTAAAACTATATATTAACTAACCGCTGTTAAAAAAAAAAAAATTGGTTTATCTTAATTTTGGGCCTTATGGTGATGCTATTAATACTAAATAGCTTTATTGGGCTAAGATGAGAGGCCCAATAAATAGTGACGATCAGGCGGTCTAAGATGGTATTTTTTGTCGCTGTGATGAAAACAAAAACTAGTTTAAAATAAATAATAATGAAAATAATAACCCAAAAAAGAAAGAAAAGAAAAAAAATCGGCTTGCAAAGAGTTGATACATGGAACTGAACATTGAGAATTTGAGAGTCATCATATGTGCGACGCTTGAATTCATAGTTTTCATGAATGAAAAATGTAATTGTCAACGGTTAGTCAATCATTGTAATATAAACATGTCTGTCTTTAATTAATAAATCTTTCGTGGCTTTCTTTGCTATATAATATATATGTTAAGCCATAAAACGAGTGCATCCCCTAAAACATACTATTTGGACAGATTCACTTCACATTTCACAAAACATACGATAACATAATACTTCCTCCGTTTGTAAATATAAGATGTTTTAGAGAAGTTTTTTTATTTCATAAAATAAGATTTTTCAAGTTTCTATGCAACTTTTAGATTAGTTTAGTATTTTATATTATGTAGTATTGTTTCTGATTGGTTGAACTTGTTAAAAGTAAAAACTTCTTAATCTGCGTACTTTACTTAAAACATCCTATATTTTGCAACGAAGAAAATATTATTTTGTATATATATGAAAATATAATATATTTATGCATCATATATATTATAGCTCATATCAATTAGAGTACAGGTAAAAAAAAAAGAGAAAAAGAAATGTGGGCGGCTTTTGAATTATGAATGTGACAGAATTGGCAAAATCTTTATTATTCTTTTTGTTTCATACCTTTCGCGCATTTTCCTCATACTTCATTTGCAAAACCTTAGCTAAGTTTGACAGTATGTATCTTAAACATAATTGTCTTTTCGTGAACTTTCTTGAATGAAATGTTGGTATACATTTGGCTTTCTCTAATTAATTACTGTATGATATCTACATTATCTATTTCTTTGGTCTGACCTTTTTGTCATCATTTGATCTTCTTCCTCCAATTCTCAATCACGATCGTCATTTGTCAACATTAAAATTTTGTTCTTAAGAAACCCTTTAACAAAAAAAAAAATTTGTTCTTAAGAAAATGAAAACATTATTAAATTTAAGTAATATTTACCAATTTAAAACCAACAAAAGAACCAATTGTTTATAGATGAAAAAAAATGATTTTCGAATGCTCATAAAGGAATAAAGCTGTGAGTCCTGTGACATGTAAACCTGTTACGTTAACAATACGCTTCGATACATATATGCACACGCGCAAACATAAACTGTAATACCAGTGGAGAGATTCTTAATATCTTTACAGTTCGTAATATATATATATATATATATATATATATATATTATTGGGATATTATTCGATATCACAAATCATATCCCGTCCATTTAGTAATTGCACTTATTAGTTTCCTAAAGTTACGCTAACTAGTCTTGGTGACTAAGTTTCTGTAATGCATATATACTTGTAATCGTTTATCAAGTAAATACACAAGATTCAATCATCTTCTTCCTCTGATTCTACATAAACGAAGGAAAGTGTAAAGCAAATCGTTCACCAAAGAAGAAGAAGTATCGCTAGTCAAACCAACACCCCAAAAGAAGACTGAATGTCTTCTTGCAGCAGAGACATTTTTTTTGGTGTGTTGGTTTGACTAGCGATACTTCTTCTTTCAGTGTTGGAGAGATTCTTAATATCTTTACAGTTCGTAATATATATATATATATATATATATATATATACTTTAAACATCATTTCGACATGATTTTGGATTAATACACAAATGGTCAAATGAGTTGAAAACAATTTTAATTTTTTTCTTTTGTCGACGATTTATTCCGAGATATATACATTTTGGTGATCTTTGATCATTATAAAACTCTTCTTTGCAGCTTTGAATATTTATTTATCTGGAAGGACAGTTGGACCAACGTGACAGAATAAAAATCTTCTTTCATATCAAATTTTAATTATAAACACGGGTTTTATAGTTGCAAAAAAAGTTACACTTTTTAACACGCCCAACGCTTTTCCTTGTCATATTTTGTTATCTGTGCATAGAAACTTTGTATATTAAAGATTCACTGAATTGTGCTTAGTGACGACGGTGGAGTTAAAACGTTCAAATATCAGACGAAAATTACACCTGGGAACATTGACTAAATTTCCTAATTATATATGTTATGTACGTTAATCATTGGAATGTTTGGTGTTGACATAACATTATAATTCAACCCCTCACGTATAATGTTAATAATCAATCATATAAACTGTCCCTTCGACGACAAATTAACATTTAATATTAGTTCATTTCAGGTTGGTACCACGTCTTGATAATACTAATTAATTGTATCCAAAATGGTATTGACCCAACCGAAATAAAAGTATGAACCGTACATTTGTTTCACTTGAGATATCACTGTTTACTAATAGGCTTTTAAGTCTTAACTATTTGTCTATTTGCATAATCGGGTAGACAAACTAAGACTGTTGGATGGATGTGAATATACATATACTACAATATATCATCCCAATAATATATGAAAAATTATTGGGTTCACCCCTAGGGGTGAACAACTCTCATTCACCCCTCTTAATTAACCAATCAGAATACAACAATATACCATATTATATCATATTAAAAAAATCAAAATTAAAATAAAAAGACAATACAAATTAAGAAAACAAATTATGAGGATCTTTTATTAAAGAAATTATGTCGGTTTGGGTTATAAAAGAGTATTATAGTTTAAATTTGTAATTTCAAAATTTTTATATCGTCTGAGTTTATAAAGAATGGTTAGATTTAGATTTTAGAATTAAACAAAATTATATGTCGGTTTGGATTTACAAAAGAGTGGATAGAGTTTAGATTTTACAATTAAATGAAATTATATGTCGGTTTGGGTTTACAAAAGAGTGTTTAGGGTTTAGATTTTACAATTAAACAAAATTATATGTTGGTTTAGGTTTATAAAAGAATGTTTAGGGTTTAGATTTTACAATTAAACAAAATTATATGTCGGTTTGAGTTTATAAAAAAATGGTTAGAGTTTAGATTTTACAATTAAAGAAAATTATATGTCGGTTTGGGTTTATAAAAAATAGTTAGGGTTTAGATGTAATAATTAAAAACTATAATATAATATTTAAATTAATAATTTTAAAATTGATTGATCTACATAGTTTATTTTCTTAATTAAAATTTGTTTTTCTTAATTTAAAGAGGGTGAATAAAAGTGGGATGAACCCAAAAATTATCCATAATATATTCCTTACGCAGTTAATATTATTTGATGTGGAATCTTTATATGGCTTCATATATATATCGTTATACAAATGTTGCATTGAATTTAAATCAGAGAAGAAACCTTTTTAGAACGTTGGGGATAACCCAATCGTGCCGACCCAACTATTCCAATTTTACATTTACATGTCTAAAAAAAACTTAAAACTGTTTAATCAATTCGACGCTATTTTTTTTTAAGTTTCGATGCAAAACTAAAAGACTTTCAAATTAAATTGGCAGTAAGAGGCAGAGTATTATCATTATGCTTTTGATTTCAGTGAATTCAGTTTTATTTTATCACACGCGGTTTTATTTAATTACAAAATGGAAGAATTGACCTAGCTAGGTGTAAGTTTGAGCGGTGGAAAAAATTTCGCAGATTTTTAATGTTAGTCAACTTTTAATTAAATAACTTTTCAGTATTGAAATATTAAAAATTATTAAAAACACAAAGTAATGAATGAAATATGGCAAAATATCACCATTGAAGTTTTGAAACAAATTAAATATGTACGTGACTTGTCAATCCGAAAAAGGTTTGTTTACTTATTTTTGTGTTGCTAATAAAATAATAATTTTATATAAGTAAACATGACAAAATATCACCATTGAGGCTTTGACACAAATTAAATTAAATACGTGTGTGACTTGTTAAAACCGAATGAGGAGAGAGTAGTGTGATCAATCAGAATCTTTTTTGGACTCCTTCTCTCTCTTAATATTTTCTCTCCCTTCTCTCTTATAAAGAACTCGCTGCCACTCTAGGTCTTCATCTCCGACCGGCGGCCATAGCGTCAGTTCGGCTTTAGTTTTATGTTTAGTTTTCTAGTTCTTCTTTCTTTTATGGAGAAATCTTTGATTTTTCTAGTCTTTCTCTTTTTAGATCTAAGATTTAGGTTGTTTGATTTTGTTGCAGGATTCATTTTTCTTCTTTGCCTGAGCTTTCTATGGCCTAAACCGCGTTGGCTCTAAACCACTCACAGTTGGTGTGGTGGTGATTCGGTTTCGGCGATCTATTGTTTTAGGTTTCCCTACACAGCTTCAACAGATCGGATCTAGGGCATGATCCGCTCAGGTTTGGGTTCTTCTTACTGGTTCAAGTCACTTAGTTGACACTTCCGACCATGGCGTTTCCGATAGTCTCTGAATTGAGTTCTTCTGTTTCGCCGCTCAAAATTCCCCAAGGTTTCTCTTCTGAAGACTCTAAATCAACAATGTGAGGCAAGATATTCGTAGTCTTTCAAGGTTTTGGTTAACTCTGGTGTCCTTTGCCTTCTACTTCTTGCGTTTTTGGTTTGTTCGGGTAAAAAGAAGTTTGGTTTCTCTGTGTAAAATCTACCATCCTGTTTTAGATCTCTTTTTTTTCTTTGTTTGGTTCCCCTTGTGTGGGGCTTAGTTTCCGAGAGCTTTAGACCTTGTAGGTTTGTTTTCCCGGGGGTAAAGATATCGTCGGCTTAGTTTTCGGAAATTAAAGTACTCGGCCGTTTCTTGTAATTCTCCTTTATTTCTCTTTAATATATATTCCAGATGACAACAAAAAAAAAAGACGTTAAAACCGAAAAAGGTTTATTTACTTGTTTTTGTGTTCATATTATAAAATAGGTAATTTTATTTAAGTAAATTTATTGCAATTTCCATTATAGACTAAGACTATAAGCTAAAAACGGGGAATGTGGCATGATAATCTAAGAATAATTGTACAGTTTCTAGTTTCTCCCATACTTTATTAAGTTATCTTTACATTAATATTTGATTTTTTTTTCCTCCAAACCTATAAATATTAAGTAGAGAGCTCATGGACAATTAATACATGTACCACACAAATTAAAAGAAAAAAACAACCCGTGAAGAAACAAAATATGGCTGCAAAAGCTACAATCCGAATCTTCACCGACGTTAATTATCTCCGATGCTTGGCTTTCTTCTTCCTCCTCTCGTGCCACTTGACATCTGGAGCCGGAGGAACATGGAGGCTTCTCTTACCGAACGTCGGAATCTCAGCAATGCACTCTCAGCTCCTCCACAACGACCGTGTCATAATGTACGACCGAACCAACTTTGGTCCTTCCAACATCTCTCTCCCTAACGGAGCCTGCCGAAAGAGCCCCAACGACGCCGTCTCCAAAACCGACTGCACAGCGCACTCGGTAGAGTACAACGTCGCCTTGAACAGTATCCGTCCCTTAACCGTCCAATCCAACACTTGGTGCTCCTCAGGCGGAGTCACCCCCGACGGCACTCTCCTCCAAACCGGAGGAAGTAGAGACGGAGAACGTAAAACTAGACTATTCGCCCCTTGCGACGACGATTCTTGCGACTGGACAGAAGTAGATAACGGACTAGCTGCAAGCAGATGGTACGCTTCGAACCATGTTCTCCCTGACGGTCGTCAGATCATAATCGGAGGTCGAGATCAATTCAACTACGAGTTTTTCCCAAAAACAAACGCTCCAAATCTCTACGAATTACCGTTCTTGGCCCAAACCACTGATCCTGGACAAGAAAACAATCTTTACCCTTACGTGTTCCTCAACACCGATGGTAACTTGTTCATATTCGCAAACAACAGAGCTATATTGCTCAATTATGCAACAAACACTGTCGTCAAAACTTATCCGGAGATCCCTGGAGGCGATCCGAGAAGCTACCCTAGCACTGGCTCAGCCGTTCTCTTGCCGATCAAGAACCTTGTGTTAGAGGTTCTAGTGTGCGGAGGTGCACCGAAAGGTTCGTACATCCTCGCTTCTCAGAGAAAGACTTTTATTAAAGCTCTTGACACGTGTGCGAGAATCAATATCAACGACGAGAATCCTCAGTGGGCTGTTGAGAAGATGCCGAGAGCTAGAGTTATGGGAGACATGACGCTTTTACCTGACGGACATGTTCTGTTAATTAACGGTGGTTCTTCAGGGACAGCTGCTTGGGATCTTGGTCGTGAACCGGTTTTTAATCCTGATATTTATCATCCCGATAGACCGGTCGGTTCAAGATTCGAACCTCAGAACGCAAACGCTATCCCTCGGATGTACCATTCAACCGCGACTTTGCTACGTGACGGGAGAGTTATCGTCGGAGGGAGCAACCCACACGCGTATTACAATTTCACCGGTGTGCTTTTCCCGACGGAGCTGNGTTGAGAAGATGCCGAGAGCTAGAGTTATGGGAGACATGACGCTTTTACCTGACGGACATGTTCTGTTAATTAACGGTGGTTCTTCAGGGACAGCTGCTTGGGAGCTTGGTCGTGAACCGGTTTTTAATCCTGATATTTATCATCCCGATAGACCGGTCGGTTCAAGATTCGAACCTCAGAACGCAAACGCTATCCCTCGGATGTACCATTCAACCGCGACGTTGCTTCGTGACGGGAGAGTTATCGTCGGAGGGAGCAACCCACACGCGTATTACAATTTCACCGGTGTGCTTTTCCCGACGGAGCTGAGTTTAGAGGCTTTTTCGCCGTCGTATTTGGAATCTAAGTACTCGAGTCTTCGTCCGGTGATCATGGATCCTATGCCACAGACAACGATCAATTACGGTCAAATCTTGAGGCTGAGGTTTACTGTACAGGGAAGAGTGAAGACTCCGGTTAAAGTCACTATGGTGTATCCTTCGTTTAATACACATTCCTTCTCGATGAGTCAGAGGCTTTTGGTTCTTGATCATGTCTTGTTTTTAAGGATTGGTTTGAGCAGGATTTATGAAGTTAGCGTCAGGACTCCGAGCTCTGTGAATCTTGCACCGCCCGGTTATTACATGGTTTTCGTGGTGAACCAAGATATACCAAGTGAAGGTGTTTGGGTACGTTTAGAGTGAACGTGACCCTATCATCAACATTGGTCATTCCCTACTATATGTGTGATTTTTATTAAACCCACAAAATCGGGTGATTTTTTTGTTTTTTTAATATTTATGACTATTATTTAATTAAGACCTTATTATATATTTATTTCTTGGAATTGTATGTTATTATAATGATGCAATTACAAAAAAGGAATCAGATACTTTGATATTATTTTGAGTCGGTGAAGTTTTCATGTTATATAGGATACTTTATAGCTACGTGAGAAAGTTTAATGGTTTAAAAGGAACACGAAATATCTAATTTAAGTTTTTAATTACGCTAAGAATAAAGGGGAATAACGAGGACGTGGGCAAAGAGAACGATGCTAGACGACTTATTCTTTGCGGATATATGTGGGAATAATAAAAAAAAAGATAAACAAGAATGTGTGATTAAATAAGTTGGAAAACCCAAAAAAGGAACGTCGTGTGTACTGAGATTTGCGAGACCAGAACTAGAGAGGCAACAGATTCTAAAAGACAAAAAAAACTACGTACTGAGTTACGTCATATGATCCAACTAAAATTCTTACTGTCTTGCACGTCTTCCACTTATGTCACTCTCGCAATTGTGTAAACTATATCTACGCCATTTACACCCATTCACAAAACATGCCACCACTTACATTTCTAGTAAAATTCATATCGGATCCACTAAGAGCATCTTTATTGGTAGGTTCATATTTTGGAGTTCTTACATTTTTTAGTATTAAAAAGTGTACTTTTATAAAATAAGAACATTTTGTTTGTTAATTAAAATTGCACTCTTCAAATGGTAAGCTCTTATAAGTTAGGTTCTTAGTTTTGAAAAAAATTGTACTCCTTCATTGGTCACCTCAAACAAGCAAAACAAAAAGATGACCAAGGAACATAGACCCTAATAACTAAAGCAATTAGAAGATGTGGAATGTGAAAATAAATTGGATATATGGGTACATACAATCCAACCAACCAAAAGAAGCTTTTCACCAGAGCTATTGAAGAGAAGCACACACAAACTAGATCCAATTTGATCAAGTAAAATATACATGCTAGTTCTACGATAAGCAAGAGAACAAAATATAAATCAATAACAAGTAGCAGAAAAGAGTGATCTAAAAATGTGTCAAAGTAATTGAAGAGGTCCACCCAGTGATGAAAGTCACCCTAAATTAGAAAAAACAAACAAACAAACGTGAAAACAAGAGTAGACAAGAAAAAAAAGAAGGAAAACAGATTCACAAACAGGATATTAAATTACCTTGTCAGAATTCCCAGCAGAACATGCAAGGGGTTCTTGTACCAAATTTTCATTGTTGTGTACGAGAGGAAAACAACCACCCAAATAGACAAAACAAGAAGTGATGGACCTACGATCCAAAAGTATTTTGTTCCATTCTTATTAGTAATATATATAAAATGAATAAATCGTAAGGTGGAAAAAAAACATGAATTGGTACAATATTTTCAAGAAATTAGAGAAGAAATTAATTCACATGGTCGAATTGTTAAAAGAATCATCATGAAGTTGGATGACAAAAGTATAGACTTTTTCATTCTGATTTTAATTATATATAGTTCGTTTTTACACACACTTTAAATGAAGTTGGATTAGTAATTTAGTATTGCTTTTGGTTTGGATTCTCTACTTATCTAAAAAAAGAAAATAAATTATCACTAGACAAGAAAAGAAAAAAACCTAAAATTACCCCTTTTTTGGTCGATAATTCTATTATTTCTACTATCTCCATTTCAAAATGTAAAATGTTTCGGGGTTAGTACGAAAACTTTTTTAAAAAATTGTACCTTTTAATTAAAATATATAGTTTAAAAATAAAAGATATTATTTCATTAAAAAAAAATACAAAAGTACAGAGCCCAATAACCAAAAATACAAGAGCCCAAATATAAAACCCAAACAAAAATATAACTCAAATTGTTTCTAATCCAAACTTTCCTCTATTTCGAATCAACCAATATGTAAATAATTTGTGAATTTTCAAGACATCAAAAATCTTAAACCCCTACAACCAACAGAGCAAAACAGAGAAGAAACACAAGTGGATTAATAATATTTTCTTTGCAATCTCAGGAACACAATCTTCAAGAACAATGATCATCAATTCAATCTAGGGAAGCAATAAGTACGAAATATCAAAATCATCAAAAACCAAATTCATAATATCTCAGAAAAAAAGCTCATAAGAACATTGTAGCTTAGTTAAACGCACAACACCAAATCAAAACGAAAGATAGAATAGAATCCAAAATACTAAACATAATAAACCCCTAATTGATTCCATTCCACAACTCTAAGCACGCTCCCCGCGAATTCTTCTTGCGAGCTGAATGTCTTTAGGCATAATCGTAACCCTCTTGGCGTGGATGGCACAAAGGTTAGTGTCTTCAAACAAACCCACCAAATACGCCTCCGCAGCTTCTTGGAGTGCCAACACAGCATGGCTCTGGAATCTCAGATCCGTCTACACATATATACACACCCAATTAAACAACTTCAACTAGGATCAAGATTCATCAATTTAAGGAATCACGAATACATATTCTAGGGTTTTTTTTTTTATCTATACGTACCTTGAAATCTTGGGCGATTTCACGAACAAGACGCTGAAAGGGAAGCTTACGGATCAACAACTCTGTGCTCTTCTGGTACTTACGAATCTCACTGATTGATTTCCACAAACAACACACAAAACCATCGGGTTTACAAAATTGGGAAAACAGAACATGATCAATGATTTGAGAAGGTGAAATTTACTTACCGAAGAGCGACGGTTCCAGGACGGTAACGATGAGGCTTCTTGACTCCACCGGTGGTCGGCGCAGATTTCCTCGCCGCCTGAAGATTACACAAATCAGTTACAGCCAAATTCGAAACCCTAGATTCTCATATTTTACAAATACCAAAAACTAAAAGAAACGAACCTTGGTGGCGAGCTGCTTCCTCGGAGCTTTTCCTCCATGTGATTTTCTCGCGGTTTGCTTCGTACGAGCCATGAGCTTCCTTCTTCAACAAAAAAGATCTGAGAACGATGAACGAGAGAGAGAGGAATCGCAAGTCTCTGAATTGTGTTTTTGAACTTTGGTGGAGATGAGAGATTAGTAAATAAAAAAGGTATTTTATATAGCGAGGGAGGGAAGGTGAAATTAGGTCGGTTAATTTTGGGAGATTAATGAAGGAAGGATTAGTTTGATAGTCGTGCGATTAATGACATGTTCGACGGTCCAGATTTTATTTAGGATAAGTTTTAGCTTGCGTGTCGATCCACGTCTTCGATTCTTATTGGTTTTTTTTTTTTTGTGTGTGTATTAAGCTTGTTAATCTGACTGTTTTGTTGTTTGGTTTTCTTCTTGTTGAGCTGCAGCCCAAATTGATTATGGTCCCATATGAAATAGGCCCATTATAGTTAAACCCAAGTACAAGATGTGGAAACGCAGAGAAGCAAATCGTGTTATCAAATAAAAGAGTATTTTTTTTTCCACATGTGTGTATAAACAAGTTAACAACATATTGTGTACTAGTATTCTACCCGTACGTAGTACGGGGACTCACTATTTGTATTAAAGTCATATGTGCGATATTACATATACGGTATTACGGTGTAACATCTTTTTAACTGTTTGTGCAATACATAAACTAAGTAACGAAAGAGAGTTCATGAAAGATATAATATATATTATGGTTTAAAAAGCTCAGAAGGGAAAATCACAAAAGTCCAAATTTAAAAGTCTTCAAGACATGAACGCTTAATTCAATGAAGAAGAAGTTGACGGTTGACCACACACATAACTTATGTTGAGCTTTTTGTTGTGCTGAGAAGACTTGAGCTTTAATTTATGTCATGTTGACATTCTTGAAAGGCTTTTCCTTTGGCGTAAGATCCATGTCGTGTCACCAACTCACCACATGACCATGAAATTTCTGTTTATCTATGCGCTTCTTGCAGCTTTCTTTCATGCTTCTTCACTTAGCTTTCTTGTTTTCCTAATTTGCCTTCTTTCTAATGCTTAACTTTTATATTGTATCTCACTGTCAAACCTGCTTTATAAAAATCCATTTTTAACATGTTCTGAAAATAAAGATAAACAAAAGGCTATAGATAACACAGATTTTGTTATCTAGTTTAAAAGCCCGTACTACGTACAAATAAGATAAGTATAGCCATGCAAGCCTGTTTGTATGTGGTCTAGCTTCTATTATACAAATTCTGAATAATTGGTGTGTGGTTGGGAGGTGTCGTGAGATTAGAGAGACTTGAGGATATATGGTCATTTGTAAAACATTGAGAAAGGCTTGTATGGAGATACATGAAAATTGAAAAGAAAGAAAAAAAGTGGTTAGATCAAACAAAACATGGCAAAGATAAAAAAGCTGAAGTAAATTAGAAATCAAATTGTAAAAAAAGATATGATTAAAAGAGAAACAATCTTTAACAGTGCTGTGCTGATTATAGTGTAGGATATGATTAAAGAGATACACTCTTTAACAGTGCTGATTATAGTACAGCATCCTAAAACCAGTAAGAAATAGAGAGTTGGAAGAAAAACAGATAATTTTTGCAGTATGTAAATAGAGGTGTAAGAAGCCTACATAATTGATAATAAAAAAATATATTTATAAGGCTGATTTTAAGAGTAGTTAATACTTAACAGCCTCCAGTTTTCATACCTTGGTTTTTTAATTTAAACTCCAAGTTTAGTGTATACATGATTCCATTGAACCTCACCTGAAAAAGAAAAAAAGAGACCAATTCACCTTCATATTTCAAAAATGTTTTGGGCTGCAAGAATGATCTGCATACCTTGCCATTTCGTTGGAGTCAATGGTCTTTACGAAGTCATCTCCTTATTTTGCTATCTCAGTCAACGTCTACTTTCCAGATGAATAAACTTTCACCCCTTTAAGCCTCCCACGTCAACAATCTACAATATTATCTATTATGTATGGTAGAAAAAGAAAAAAGGAAAATTTCTGGTATGTCAAAAAGAATTAATAAAATAAATTGGATAGAAATTAAAAAGAATAAAAACATGAGAGAGTTTAGTAAATTAACATAAAAAAGGGGGATTTACACATCATTCTTACTATTCGGTGGGTTGAAAGTTAGATCCTCAAATCCTTAACAAATAAGAAGATGAGTTTGATGAGTATATAACACGACGATGAACAAACTGAACCAAAGTTGTGAAATCTGAAAACATAAATTGTAAATAGAAAGACAAAGACAAAGAACAATCAGTTTCGATCTAGATAGCAGAGCTTAGAATCAAAACGCCGAGAGAAGGAAAATAGAAGAAGAGCGATCTGATTATTTACCTTTGGATTTTTTGGCCATGTCTGTGAATATCAACATTAACTTCAGTTTTTGTTTTAAACCCGATAAAAGTTGCATGAAACCGGAATTAGAGAAGGAAGAAAGCTAGGATGTTTATTTTGCTCCATTGTTGGGAAACGGAGAATTTAGACTGTGGAGAAGAAGAACAGTTAGTATCGAGTGTTTTTTTATATACTGTAGATATGTTACAAAAAAAATAAAGAGGTGGAGATCATGGAACAGTTTACAAACCGATAATACCTATTTCACTTCTTTTTTTTCTCCTTTCTAGTATTTACACGATCGTTTATAAAAGATTTATTTTTTATTTATTTTTTTTTTTAAAATTTTTAAAAAAATAAAAAATCTTATCCGGTTTAATTTGATTGGACAAGTGACTTGTGCTTTATAAGATAAAAGATGAGTGACAAGTGACAGCAACATATCTCTCTGATCTAAACATGTTATGTCTTCTTCGGTTTGTTAGATATTTGATATGATACAATATCAAATAATTTAAGGACTGACTGATATGATTCATCGTACGTATTAAAAGAAGAAGAAAGGGACTGGTCAACAAGTCAATGGTGACGTGGCTTTGGACTCGGAAGAAGTCAAAGAATAAAGCAAAGATTCTTTATGAAAAGGAAGCTTTGTCGTTGGGAATTCGAATAAGAAGACCCGTTGAGTCTCTTGTGTTTCTCATGTCTCATTTTGTGAATTGTTGTATCAAGCGATGTGCTTGAGAGATTGATGCGATCTCTGTATTTTCGGTGAGGCTAGAGTTGTAAACACTATTACATTTCCCGATCTCGTTTGATTACAATCTCTGTGGTCAATCGAATCGTTCTAATTGCATATCGTTAAACACTAGTTCTTTGGAGATACTAAAGTCTATCATTGGTGCGGTGATACTGTGATCGAAGCTTCAACGTGATGGGTAAGGGTGAAGAATCAGAGCTTTAAGAAGATGAGAGTTACTGCGCTGATGAATTACAACAACATTTGAAGGTTTTACAAGGTGGATTCAAGCGCTTGTGTGCAGCGAAGGTGGAGTAGGAGGAAAAATTGAACTCGATGGATGGTATGTTGCGTTCGGTGATGGCGGCGTTGGATAGGATGGAGATCCGAGCAGGAAAACAACCAGAACAGCCAGAGACTTCGCATCACTCACCACATGTATCATACTCTCCTGATTTGTTACATCGTACGACAGAATCTAGTCCCCTTCCATTAGAGAATCGCTCGATTTTGCTTCGTAAGATAGAGATGCCAGTGTTTGAAGGTTTTCAACCTTCTGAATGGTTCTCGAAAGTGAAAAGGTTCTTTCGTGTGGGTAGGTACCGCGATGATGATAAATTGGATTTGGTTGCTTTGAGTTTAGAGGGAGATATGTTGAAATGGTTCAATTGGGAGATGAATCGGCGTGAGGTCAGTTCTTGGGATAACTTTAGACAGAGGTTGTTCCTGCGTTTTGGCGAATTAAGGGATGAAGATCCTGGAAATCGTTTGTTCGCGATTAAACAAACCGGTACAGTTGCGGCTTATGTGACAGAGTTTGAAGATCTTTCTTCTCAGGTTCATTGTTTGGATGATTCGCATCTGGAGAAATTTTTTTACAATGGTTTGAAACAGGAGATGAAGGAGGTTATTAAGATGAAGGAGCCTAACGGCTTGGATTATCAGAAGGCTGCAGTTTTTTTCATGGAATCTAGCTCTTTTTGTCAGCTTTTGAGTGAACGCTCTGTCAAGGTGGTCAATACAAGTCCGTCATATCCTCCTCGGTCTGGAACTTATGCCCCTGCATCGAAACCTATCTTGTTGCAGAGTGGTACAGGTCAAGGGGTTAACACTGTATTATCTCCATCGAGAGGGTCTGAACCAAAACAGCGACACTCAGCAGAGGAGTTGGATGCTATGACAAATATTTCATGAGCCATGTCTATCCTTTGAAGGAGTTGCAGATCCTCACTGTGGTGGATGGCTTGGAGTTAGAATTGGTTGACGATGATTCTATTGTTCCAACTGAGTTGATAGTGGATCAGCAACGAGTGTTGCACTGCTTGTCTATGAATTCTTTTTTAGGCAAACATTCTCCCATGAATACTGAATTGGTTGGTTTGATTGGAAAATCGAGAGTGGTGATTTTGTTGGACTCAGGTGCTTCACATAATTTCATTACTCCATCCTTAGCTTCTCGTTTGAAGTTAAAGGCTTGTGAAGACAGTACTTTGGAAGTGTTGTTGGGTAATGGTGTGTCTGTTCACGGCTCAAGCATTTGTAAGGATGTCACTTTCTCGTTAGCTGGTGTGGAATTTAAGAATGATTTCATCACGTTGGAGTTGGGAGGCGTAGACGTCATTTTGGGGGTTCAATGGTTGGAAACTTTGGGTACGTATGAGATTGATTGGAAGCGTCAGGAGTGGCAGTTCATTTATCAGGGTAAACGAGTGACTTTGATGGGTGATCCTTCTCTGCATTACCCTCAGCTGTCTCTTAAATCAATGGAACCTCCTGTGCATTCTACTATCTTGGTTCGACAGTGGTGCTGGCAAATACTGATGTTTTAACTGTAGATAAGCAGATGGATCCGGCTCTGTCTACAGTTTTAGACAAATTTTCTTCTGTCTTTGCTATGCCTACTGGGTTACGTCCGGTGAGAGGACAAGAGCACTGTATTTCACTGAAACCTGGAGTACAGTCTAATACTGTTAGACCCTATCATTACTCTCACTCAACTAAGGAGGTTATGGAAAATATGGTGGAAGATATGTTGACTGCAGGGATAATTCGTCTTAGTACCAGCACTTTTTCAAGTTTTGTTTTATTGGTAAAAAAGAAGGATGCCTCTTGGAGGTTTTGTGTAGATTACAGAGCTACAATACCAGACAAGTTTCCCATTCCAGTCATTGATCAACTCCTTGATGAGCTTCATGGTTCTGTGGTGTTTTCTAAGATTGATTTGCGTTCTGGATATCATCAAATACGCATGAAGGAGGGGGATATCAAGAAAACAGCATTTCGGACTCTCGAAGGCCATTATGAATTCTTGGTCATGCCTTTTGGCCTAACCAATGCTCCAGCCACTTTTCAGTCTTTGATGAATAAGGTTTTTCGACCATTTTTGAGAAAATTTGTGGTAGTATTTTTCGATGATATCTTGTTCTATAGTGGTAGTATTCGAGAGCATGTGGATCATTTGGGGTTGGTTTGCAGTTGTTGCAATATCATAAGCTGTTTGCTAATCACAAAAAATGTCTATTTGAAGTACCTTAGGTCGAATATCTAGGCCATATTATCTCTGCAGCTAGAGTGGTTACTGATGCGGCTAAAACCGATGCAATGCGTAATTGGCCAACACCGGTGAACATCAAAAATTTGTGGGGGTTCTTGGGATTTACCGGGTATTACCGAAAATTTGTTCAGGGTTATGGTTCCATTGCTAAGCCTCTGACAGATTTACTTAAAAAGGATCAGTTTATTTGGTCTGAAGTTGCTCAACAGGCTTTTGAGTGTCTCAAGCAGGCTATGGCCTCTGTTCCTGTCCTAGGCTTACCTAACTTTGAAAAGGTGTTCATCATTGAAACGGATGAGTCGGGTAATGGAGTGGGAGCGGTTTTGCTCCAAGATATGAGGCCATTGGCTTATTTTATTCATGGTCTCACTCCTAGGGAGCAGCTCAAGCCTGCGTATGAAAGAGAATTGATGGCCATTGTTATGGCAGTGTTGAAGTGGAAGCATTATCTGTTGGGTCGCAAGTTTGAAGTTCATATTGACCAGCGTAGCTTGAAGTTTTTATTGGAGCCGAAAGAGGTTAATATGGAGTATCAGAGGTGGTTAACTCGTTTGTTAGGCTTTGATATGGAGATTGTGTATAAGTCAGGCATTGAAAATAAAGTTGCTGATGGTTTATCAAGGATTCCTCATCAGGTTTCTGTGTTGTTGTTGCCCCTGACTGTTCCTTCGGCTATTCAGTTGCAGGATTTGTTTAAAGAGATTGATGGGGATGCTCATATTCAAAAAAGTCATTGCTCAGGTTGACTCAGGAAGTTGTCAGGGCTCTCATTTTCGGGTGAGGGAAGGCAGATTGTGGTTCAAAAATAGGCTTGTGGTGCCTAGGTCCTCTGTTTTTATTCCTATGATTCTTCATGAGTTTCATGATAGTCAATTGGGTGGACATGCTGGTGTTTTAAAGACTTTAAAGCGGGTGCAGTCTTGTTTTCATTGGGAGGGAATTCAAAAAGATATCCAGCGTAATGTTGCGGCTTGCTCTGTTTGTCAAACACATAAGTACTCGACTCTTTCACCAGCAGGGCTACTTCAGCCTCTACCAATTCCCACATCTATTTGGGAGGATCTTTCTTTGGATTTCACTGAAGGCTTACCTATGTCTGGTGGTGTCAATGTTATATTGGTGGTGGTGGACAGGTTAAGCAAGGCAGCTCATTTTTTGGGTTTGAAACATCCTTTCAAGGCTCTCGATGTGGCTAGTAAGTTCATCGCGGAGATTGTGAGGTTACAGGGGTTTCCTAAATCCATTGTTTCGGATAGGGATCAAGTATTTATAGGAGAAGTGTGGAAGGATCTGTTTCGGCTGTCAGGTACTAAGTTAAAGTATAGTACGGCTTACCATCCTCAAACGGATGGCCAAACGGAAGTTCTTAACCGTTGTCTCGAGACATATCTCCGAGGTTTTGTTTCTAGTTACCCTCGCACATGGCATCGTTTTCTGGTTTGGGCTGAGTTATCTTATAATACATCTTATCACTCGGCGATTAAGACGTCTCCTTTTAAGTTGATGTATGGTCGTGATCCTCCTCATTTACTCAAGTTTGAGGTTGGGTCTACATCTAATTGGGATTTGGAGGTTCAGCTAAGGGAACACGATTTGATGCTTACTCGCATACAAGCCAATTTGTAGAGGGCTCAGGATATCATGAAGAAGTCAGCTGATAAGAAACGTCGGGAGGTTGAGTTTGTGGTAGGTGACTGGGTATATTTGAAACTTCAACCATATCGCCAGATGACTGTTGTTCGTCGGAATTGTCATAAGCTGGCTGCCAAATTCTTTGGTCCTTTTGAGATTGTGGATCGTATTGGGGCAGTCGCTTATCGTTTGAAACTTCCTGCTACTTCACGCATTCATGATGTATTTCGTGTTTCTCAGTTAAAGGCTGTCGTGGGAAGGGTTCTGAGCCACCAGAAGTTCTTGAGGAAGAGTTGTGGTTTCCTAAAAAGATTCTCGAGGTGCGTTTTTCAGCTACTAGGGTGTGTGAATTTCTCATCAAGTGGCAGGATCGTGGACCGGAGTTCGATTCTTGGACAAGCTCGTTCTCGGCGACGGGAGTATCGATACGAAAAGGGACTGGTCAACAAGTCAATGGTGATGTGGCTTTGGACCCAGAAGAAGTCAAAGAATAAAGCAAAGACTCTTTATGAAAAAGAAGTTTTGCCGTTGGGAATTCGAATTAGAAGATCCGTTGAGTCTCTTGTGTTTCTCATGTCTCATTTTGTGAATTGTTGTATCAAGCGATGTGCCTGAGAGATTGATGTGATTTCTGTAATTCCGGTGAGACTAGAGTTGTAAACACTATTACATTTCCCGATCTCGTTTGATTACAATCTTTGTGGTTAATTGATATCGTTAAACACTAGTTATTTGGAGATACTAAAGTCTATCACTGACCCTCAAGATCTTCTCGTTATCTTCATTAAGGATCGTTTAGATATTGTAAAATATGTTCATGTTTTTGTTATATCATCAAGTCAGTATGGATTTGTAGTTAGAGTTAATTAATGATTTTGTACTTGATATTTGAACTCCCTACGTCTTGATCAAGAACGATTCTTGATGGTGACTGGTGACGACCCAATCATTGACATATGTCCAAGGTTTTACTTTGGTAAGTTTACTTCACTTGTTCTTCTAAACCTTGTTATAGGAAAATCTCGAAGTAAGCATAAGGCTATAAGAGGATCGAATAGACAATAATTAATTAGGCCTTGGATAGAGTATGACGGATAGTAATTGCAGGATCATTCTGCATGCGATCCTTTAACTAATTATTAGTTATGTTATTCTGAGTGACCCAAACAAAAGGTATATACTCTACCAGTTATTTACGTCTGATTCCAAATAATATTGTTTAACGATTCGGCCATTCTATTACACAAACACAACCACCCGTAGTGTTTCTACTTGCAGTCATGTCATGTGCCTAACTGCCCCAAAAACCAAGAGTCAATGTATAATCATGACCAATCTCTTAAAAACAATTATTTCGTTACGTCTTCAAACCCAACGTGTACCATGTAATCACCTCTCTATGACTTTGAGTTAATGAATCTCTCTTTTAATATTAACAGAAGAATTTTTAATCTGGACCCATAAAGTAATGAACTTCTCTAGTTAAAATGAGAGAAAAAAAAAATGATAGGGGAGATGTTGTTTTGCATTTTCCATTTTCTGGTCCACTGGACCCAATATTGTACCCATTGAAGGAGAGATGAGTCGTTCTGACTAAGGAAACAAAGCTAACTGGCTAAGCCACTACCTTAGACACTCTTTGGTGTTAGCATATGTATTAGATATTTCATACTAATAAACATTATTAGGTGCAGCCTACGAATAGACTATAGGGAAAATCGATTCCTCGCTTAAACCATCCAACCGGATGACACTTTCACCAAATAAAAACCACTAGTCCACCATCATATAATTATATACTTATATTATTATTATTCTCTAAAAATACAAAAGCTCTCATCCAATGATTAGTTACTGCTGTTTATATCAAGTGGTTCAAATACTCACCGCCATATATAACGTCCATACCAAATACTAATATATATACTTTTTTACAATTTATTATTATTTTTATAAAGGCTTTGACAATGAAGGTTATTGGGAATATAGAATAAGGTTCAACAACTAGTTGTGTGATTCATGTGTAATATTGGTGGTGTCATTGAATTCCACAGTCCCAATCATAGGAGATACATTCATCAAAAATTTCGTCCACAACCACGATTCGATAACTTTCTCACCCAATCATAGAATTATAAGAGTATATAAATAATTCTTCGTTCACATCTAAATTAATTCGTGCAATTTTGCAGTCGGGAAAAAAACCCGAAAAATACGCCATCTACTTTTTTTTGGCCGTTTAATTCCTCTAATTATTAAATTTCCNCATTGAATTCCACAGTCCCAATCATAGGAGATACATTCATCAAAAATTTCGTCCACAACCACGATTCGATAACTTTCTCACCCAATCATAGAATTATAAGAGTATATAAATAATTCTTCGTTCACATCTAAATTAATTCGTGCAATTTTGCAGTCGGGAAAAAAACCCGAAAAATACGCCATCTACTTTTTTTTGGCCGTTTAATTCCTCTAATTATTAAATTTCCCAAAAAATACCTGGTTTAATTTCCGTTGTCTTTAAAACCTTCATTTTATTAATAACGATAGATCCATACTTACGACATAACGACTGTTAACTCTAATGACGGAAATATTTACAAGGGTTAAACTATAACCCCACATGGTTAATTAGAGGGAGTTAAAAACACTATTGCCCTCTTCTTTTTCTCCCAAATTGATTTTGAGTTGTTTTACAACCCTAAAAAATTCAGAAAATCAAATTTGGTTTGAGAGAATTGGTGTAATGATAACGAGATTGCGAACTGGTTATAGCGATGAGGAGACGATCCGGTGGTGATGATAACCAGTTCGCAAACTCGTTATCATTACACTAATTTAAACGATGATATGATTCAACTTCTTTTTTTCATTTTTTAATTTAATATTAAACAAAGATGAAAATGGGGACTAAAGATGAGATTTGATTTTCATTACTGATCTTCTCAAATCAATAGAAAATAATTATAATTTAGTAATAGCATACGTGTTATATTTTACAAAAATAATTGTTGTTTAAGATTTTTACTTTGTGAGTAATGGCTAAGAGAACGACACCTATGATGATAGCATGATGCAATGATAATTAAAGAAAAAGAGAGAAAAATAGAAGAAGAAGAAGTCAGGTCAGGTTGGATATATTACCCGGATTATAAATTGGTTTCATACTGGTTTAACATGAGTTTCTATCGGGTTTAATCCCAAAATCGTGTAAACCCAGTTAGATGGGGAAATAAGCAGAGAAGTATGGATTCGGGGGAAATAGATGGAGGATATAAATATAAAGGAGAACTGGTAAAAGTCAAAGATCGATGGAAAACTAATACGATACGATAGTTTTGAGGGAGAAATAGTATGTCAGTCTATTTAATTCACTATAAACGTATTTGTCATAATCATTATTAAAAAAAAAAGTGTTTATTTTTTTGTAATGGTATATACTTGCGCCGTTGAATAAAATATGAGAAGACTGACACTGACCCGATCAATTCCATCAAGATCCATTTTTTTCAGTTACTTTTAGTTAGAAATAGTTAGTAAATTTTCACTATCACCATTGTTTCCATCGTTTAGTATTATTATTATGCGTTGCACACCCATTAACCGTAATGGCCACATTGGTTCATTAATAACAACTTACAACACTGAGTACATTCTCTATTTTACCAGTCATTTTAAATTTCTAAATTATACACTTCGCCGTAAGTAACATAGTCTAGTAATCTAGTTATCCAACACGCCTTTCCAACTAGCTGTTCAGGAATGGTATTCATTCTTCTCTTTGTCCATAAAACTTGTAGTGTAATAGGTATCAAGCAAAGTCACATAAGATTTCCTCATTAGAAAATATACACATATTAGAAATTCGTATTGGTTTATATATAAATTATTAAACACTGCCATTCTTGTTTTAATGACCTGATTTGAAATATTAAGCATATTCAAAATTTTACCTAGAGTTATAAATAAGAGTTGCGAACTGTTGTGACACTGACATGTTACACGTACAATGATATAAACGAAAAAGAAGGATACAGTATTAAGTTAATTAAGGGATAATGAGAAACTTAATTAATAATGTTATAAAAAATAATTATTTGAAATAAAGCGTCCTAATGATTCCTAGACAAACATTTTGATGAGCTGGTCTATGGACTGGCTTAAATTTGACGTACTTGTATACTCAATGTAAGGACTAATCATTTCCTATATAAATTGGATGCTAATTATTATACATTTACTTTACTGTCTTTAACCAATCAAGGTCCAGTTCCGCTATTAAAAATGTATTAATAAAATGAAAAATGTTGCAACACGTACTATAAAACTCTTAATGCTTGAAGTCCGAAATTAGGACTAACTAGTTATTCGAAAATCACATACGTCACTGCCTACTTATTCCTTCGCCCATAACAAATATTATTTCTACCAAAACCAGTATTATATGATCTCATCGTATAATTGCAATGCAAGGCTGTGTCCTTTGCTTTTATCATTTAAACCATACAAAGATAAACAAGTAATTATGATATCTTTTGCCAAAACCTTCTTGATACCCACAGAATATCTATAAAATAATCGACTACAATTTCCAGTATCGGTATGATAGTTATAATAATTGATTCCATTAGAATACACATTGTCTGACGACCATGGTTAGTTTTACGAATTCTAGAATGAGTTTTCAAAGTTTCACCAAATGGGATTTGAGTATGATGTTGTGGATCGGTAGAACAACAATTAGTGCTTTAGCTTAACGAATAGTACTATAGATATATATATCATTAGATGATCCTGGATTGACAAATACCAAAATTTTCTAGTTGTTATTTTATATACACACCGTAATACAATAGTAATTAGTATTTACTATCAATAAGGAAAAATGGAAAATATTAACGTAGATCTGAGAACTTTCATATATTGACTCATCTATCGATTAGTGAATTAGTGAGTTTGTATTTTAAAATAGATTTTCACTGATTTGTACAAATTGCTATTGTTGGAGCCATGAACAGAAACAATCAAACAAAACATTAATTTGAATAGATATTATTAACATATTGTGTTTATTAAATAAAGAAAATATGAGGAAAGATAGAGACGTGGCGAAATCTGATAAGATGTCAGAGATGCCGAAAGACGTTTGCCTAAATAAATCCAAAGCATAATCCTGATTAGCATGTCTTAATGCCTTTATTAACCTAAACATTGCATGTGCATTTTTCTCTGTCTTCAGTACTGTTCTTCACACTTAATAAAACACTGATTACAAATTCGAGTTAATGCAACATAAAGATAAAAGTTAAACAAATAAAAACTTAAGAGACTCCAAATAGGCTTTTATAAAGCAAAATAGCAAACTAATTAACCAAACTTATGTTTTTGTGTTTTACGCGTCATGATATCTTTTTTCTTGGTTATAAACAGTTTCTCAAAAAAGAAATGTGAGTGGAGAATGACAAATTTCACTAGTAAAAAGCTAATACGTGAAAGCTAGATTTACTTAATTATAAGAAACATTGAGGAAACCAAAACTTTAATCAGGTTCATCCCTTCTGCTTGTGGCTAATCACTGCCTAATGCGTAAAATAAACTAAACTGTTGTACGTATTTAATTCNAAAAAAAAAAAAAAAAAAAAAAAAGATGACGGAATGTTCCGTGGGTCCGTAACGTTTACTGTGTACAACGGAGCGCCGTCAATATATTTCACACTCGAAGCCTTGGACTAAGAAAGAGGGGTCTCAAGTCGGTCAACGTGATTTATAAAAAACTATGGACGCCACGTCATCTTCTTAGAATGACATGTCATCTCTCTAAGTATTGGTCCACATCGACATACTCAGCGCCTAGTAGACGTCGTTTCTACTTACGTTATCAATTGATTATTCATTTATTTGTAATGAACAATTTACAGCACTCTGAAATTTAAATATATTAATGTACCAATTTTCTCCTAATATGGTATAATTAAAAGATTTATATGGATACATTGTTGCTTCAACAAATGACATTACCACACGGAGATATTAGTTGATGAGATTTGTGTCCTAGTAAAAACAAATTAAGCGATTTAGCTTATTGTTTGATCTAATATACTATACGTATATTCCTCAAGTTGTGTGTGCATCGGTGCATGTTAATGCAATTTGACGAATGGAGACATAAAGAGACAACCCAATGCCGATTCGTAGAATACGATCGACTCTCGTGTAATTTTATATCCTCTATATATGTTTATAGATAATTGAGTAATTGGATTCATTATAACCAATAATAATAAATTCTTGCAGAAGCATTAATGAAGATTTGATTAGGAAGAGAAAATTAAATGAGAAGATCCTTAAAACCCAACAAGTGGGGTGAGAACGTTACGTCGTATGGGGGGGATGCATCCATAACATGCATTTGGACCCACCTCTCTTCTTAATATTTCAATGTTTTTTTTGTATACTGTTTATTCGATATTTAGATTTAAAATAAGGTAATTCAATCATCTCTTTCAAACTATTATTTCAATATATGAAACATATATGTAACAAATATTCGAGTAAATTAATATGATAAGTGAATATATCATAAGATTATTATATATCATGCCACATGCGGAAAATGTGATATGTAGGAGTGATAGGAACTCGAGGTGTGGACATTGGATTATTATTGATCACCATTTCTATATTATTTTTCTAGTGTAACAATTTGTTTAGGTGAATTAACTTTCTTACACTAGTTGATTGATCTAATTGCAAGAGCGGAAAATAATGGCGACAATCTTTTATATACTGGATATAATCTGACTAATTTGAAGGATAAGATGAAATAAGTACATCAGATTAGACCGACAGTAACAAATACTGACAACGATTTAATATGCATTTTTATCTCATGAAAATGTACGATATTGAGATAAATCTAGACATCAATACGTAAATTAAAGTGGAAAATATGTTGGCTGCTTGTTGCTAAGAAAATTAAAAAGATAAAAATAACTGGAGATGGGGACATTCGCGCACATGGAAGCATGGACACATTTGTACACTACAAAAATAAATGTTTTGGTGTGGTACGCCGTATTACATTATTTTCGTTTCGTATAAACCACTACTTATTTTATGATTTCTCCAGTGAACAAAAAGCATCTTCAGTTAATCTTAACTGCGACTGGTGAGAGAACCTTTATACTATAGTTTTAAAATGTTTATAGTATTGAATTGACTATACAATTTTTAATTACGTACATTATTTTAATTGCCTTTTTTCCCAGCTACCCATGTGGTGGGTTTTGTTTATTGTTGTTTAAACATAAATTCTCCCACTTCCGTGCGCCGAAATTAGTTTATACGTAAACGACAAAGTGTAATACAATAATGACTGTATTTTATGTTTTGTTATATACATTTATAAGGTTTTGACCCTCAAGCGGCAGCTGTGGCTAATGGCCCTTGTTTGTACGAGCACGAACTATCTATCTTGAAGTATTTTTATATAATCTATTGTTAAAAAGCACTTTAATCCTTTTTCCCTAAAATCCAAAAGACAACCTGTTCGGTTTTGTTCGGTTAATTATACTGCGTTAGTTTGTAAACTCTTGCCATGTTAATAATTTCAAATACCCGTAACCCTAATCTCTAAGATGAGCCATCATATGTTCTAAAATCCTCGTTAGCTTGATTTGTCGAATTCCATCTCATATCTTATCATGTTGTCATGATTCAACTCACAATAACTGACATTGTTTAGTTGGAGGTATATATAAAAACACCTATGGTACTGATGTGAAAGAAAATTAGAAATGCATGTTTTGACTTTTGAGTAATTCTTTATTCTACTATTATGTAAAAGTATACCTTCTGTTGATATATATATATATATATATATGTAACAATAATAAATTTCTTCCAATATAAATATATAATGAGGCATAAGTTTCTTTTTTTCTCTAACATATCAGTCACGCCTGTAAGCATGAGTTATTCGAAGAAAGTCGTCTTTGATGTAACGATATCGTTTTAACAATTTGTTTATTTTTGGTAACAAATATAACAGTTTGTTTGCAGTTAAAATATTTGGTAGCTTTCAGATATATATGCTGTAGATTTATTTATCAATCTATAGATTTGATTTTCTATTATAGGTGAATACAAAGTAGACTTGCCAGCAAAAAATACATGAGTGTCTAAACTTTTACGTGCATATTATTAGTAAATATGTAAGCATTTCTTACTATTTTTAGTTGTATTCTCTCAAGTTACGTTCCAGAAAAGCTCAACCATAAATCTAATTATAAAGGTTAAGTAAAAAAAATATTTAAATTAAAGTAAACCTAACAAATTTTATAGAAATGTAGCAGTTACTAATTTACTATTATGTATATTCTTCAAACTTTTTTCCTCTCAACATATTTTAGATACTTAATTTTCTAATATTCTGAGTAAATCTGAATGAAATATAATACTCCTTAGATCTGCTATCAACTTATACTTAAATGTACTATTAATTTTAAAAGTACATAATAGCCAAATATACTTTTTTCTTCTTCAAAGTCCATTGATGATTTTATTGTGGTTTCATGTGGTGCATATGATAACAACGATCATTGATCATCTGTTTTGGATAATTGAGTACGTTTCTCTTGGATAATAGTTTTGTAGTCAATATATGATTTAGGGGGTTATTGGTTTGAGAGTTAAATAGTTATTTAATGACTTTAAAAGTTATATAAAATATGTTGTTATTTAATTAAGTTTTTTTTAAGCAAACTCGTGTTGGGCCTTTTCATATTCATCCTTCACATATAAAGCAGTTGCCTGTGCTTTTTTTGCATCTACAAAGGCGACACAACGTCCCCCAAAACCTGCACCATTGAACGGAGCACCATATACAGTAACTCAATTTTTTTTTGTTTGACATCCTACACCAAAACTCAATTAAGGGGGAGTGTTAAACATAATTGAGTTTTGTATAACATAAAGTTAAGTACGTTAAGAGTCATGATTTATATGTTGTGTCTTATGAAGAGTCATGTCTTTTCTTATTACACAACACAATGTCTGTAATACAATTCAGTTTCTCATATCAATAAAGTTGTGTGTTTGATTAAAGAGAGAATCGTTTATTATTATGTTCTTTACTCTATCTCTCATACTCTGTTTTTTTTTGTTGATAAAAGCCAAAACCAACGAGTATGACTTTGGCATTAGGGTTCTGGAGATTTTAACCTCCCACCATGTCTTCCTTGTCTCTTTCTCTTTATATTTTTTTATCTATTTTTTGACAAAAGAGTTGAATAATCAAGAAAATATTGTCCAATATTTTTTGAGAAAGTTTGCAAGATTTTATGAAAGATTTTACAAGATTAGGAAATACAAATCAGCAAGATTTTAAAAAACTTTCTAAACAATCTGTTAGAATCCTTTATTTTGCAAGATTATACTTTTATATGATTTTATTTAAAGTCATTAAAATTCTCATTAAATCCCAAACCAATATCTCCCCCTAACAAAATAACAAAATAGTTCACTTAGATCTATATATAAAGTCCAATCCCAATTAGCATAATTACATTTTTGGGTGATTTATAAAAAATTTAAAGAATCATACAAACGTTCGACAGAACCAATAATTAGCCGAATTCGTGTGTCCACCTGTGGTTGATATGAACCACTAAGCTATATGTCTGCCTACACTTTCAGGTCAATGCTAAAAATCTCATCAGGTTAATTGCTTTTAACATATGAACACTTTGACAATAAACCAAACAAGAACATGCATACAAAGAGAGAAAGTGCCTCTAAATATGATCCTAATCAAATCCAAAGGTGATGTTTGAAGTCTTTTCCAAAGACTGGTCGTCTTATCCAACACTAGCACATGCTCTTATTTCCCTACCACCTCTTTTTTATTCAAAAGCGACACTTCTTTTATTCAAATTAACAGTAATCAATCCTTTACAAAAAAATACCAATGACACTATTTTTCTTTATTTTTTGTTTCCATGATCGATAATAGATTCATTAGCATAATCATTATACATATGAACAATAATCAACCACTAATTAATAATATTCACACGTCTAATCCGTCATATCTTGTATCACAAAACCTTTGTGCACCATCCAATGTATTAAGAAGATAAAAACATACTAAAAATCATACTCCTCTTAAAAGAATCATTTGATTCGTATCTAATCTCTCTTTGAACAAAATCTTTTAACAATTAATTTCCCTGAAATAATAAGTAATCTACCCAATCACACTGATCTTTTATTTCATTAAACCGAAAAGAATCGAGCCAAATTAAATTAAAGGGACCACGGAGGTAAACTCGTAAATATCTCAAAAAACGAGTGGCGTTTTCTTATACCCTTTACTATATAAACCTCGTCCCTCCCAAACTCTCAAAATCCCCTCTGACACTTTCTCTCACTACAACTACAATACAGAGCAGATAAAAAAAAATCAGTTAACCGGAAAAAAAAAACACAAAAGATGGCTGGAGGTCTTGGAAAATGCAGTAAGATCCGCCACATTGTGAGGCTGAGACAGATGCTCCGACGGTGGCGCGACCAAGCGAGGATGTCTGCTTCTTTCAACCGCTGTGTACCGTCAGATGTACCGTCAGGACACGTGGCGATCTACGTTGGAAGCAGTTGCAGGAGATTTGTGGTGCGCGCTACGTACCTGAACCATCCCATCCTAAGGAACCTTCTGGTCCAAGCTGAGGAAGAGTTCGGTTTCGTTAACCAAGGTCCGTTGGTTATCCCTTGTGAAGAATCGGTTTTCGAGGAATCGATTCGGTTTATATCCCGGTCTGATTCGACACGGTCAAGACGGTTTACTTGTCCCGATGATTTTCAGAAGAACTGCCACGTGGTGGGGATTAGAAGCAAGATAGATCTATGGATCGAATCTCGGCCGTTACTTCACGGCGTCTCCGACAACAAAGCCGTCTGGTGATTTTTTAACGGATCACTTTTGACGACGTCGTACAGAAGAGTAAATAACAAATAAAACGAGAGCCGGTTCGGACCCGGTTCGACTTGGAACGAGTAATGTTAATCGAAGCCAATTTTGAAATAATAATCGTCATTGACTCGGGTTCGTTGTGGTTTTTTTTCTTCTTCTATTTATTTATTGGTGAGGCGGCGGAGTNCGTCAGGACACGTGGCGATCTACGTTGGAAGCAGTTGCAGGAGATTTGTGGTGCGCGCTACGTACCTGAACCATCCCATCCTAAGGAACCTTCTGGTCCAAGCTGAGGAAGAGTTCGGTTTCGTTAACCAAGGTCCGTTGGTTATCCCTTGTGAAGAATCGGTTTTCGAGGAATCGATTCGGTTTATATCCCGGTCTGATTCGACACGGTCAAGACGGTTTACTTGTCCCGATGATTTTCAGAAGAACTGCCACGTGGTGGGGATTAGAAGCAAGATAGATCTATGGATCGAATCTCGGCCGTTACTTCACGGCGTCTCCGACAACAAAGCCGTCTGGTGATTTTTTAACGGATCACTTTTGACGACGTCGTACAGAAGAGTAAATAACAAATAAAACGAGAGCCGGTTCGGACCCGGTTCGACTTGGAACGAGTAATGTTAATCGAAGCCAATTTTGAAATAATAATCGTCATTGACTCGGGTTCGTTGTGGTTTTTTTTCTTCTTCTATTTATTTATTGGTGAGGCGGCGGAGTTGTATTTGTGGTGGCTCGGAGATGGCCGTGAAAGGTGGGTGAGTCATTCTACCGAGTCGTCCCGGGTTCGAGTGTGATTTTAAATTGGTTGTATATTCTGCGATTTTCATTTAAATTGTAGTAATTAATCATTATTATTGTTGGAGAAATTTTCAATATTCTAACAATCAACAACGTGTATATTCTATTGCACTCGTACTTCAAAAAGAAATGAGCTAATGATCATAAGATTCATAACTATCATAATTTAATTGATATATAAATTGATTTGTCATAATCAGTTCCTACGAAGTATTTTAATGAGTATTTTAAACCCGTTAAACTTTAACATCATATATATATTATATATACTCTTTACTGTTTTCTAGTACACAGAAAAGAGTTGGAATCTGTTATATATTTTTTATGTAGTTGAATTCATGTGTTGTTGTCAAAAAAAAAAAGAATTCATGTGAATAGATTAATACTTTAGGTGATATGTTCAATAATAAACCATATAGTATAAAGTTTTTTTTTTCTTTTTAACATCCCCATGCAGTATAAAGTTATTTTCTAATTAACTAGTGTGAATTTTAAATCTATAATATTTACTTCTTCTTTTGATTCAATTTTTTCTACTGCTTCGGCGAAAGTTGTTTGAAATTGGACCGTAGTGATTGGAAACAGAAGAAAAGGAAAAAAATCCGACCAGGTCATGTGAAGGAAAAGACTATCAGGAAATAGCCACTTTGTTATGTTTTCATTCTCAACAAAAGCTTTTTCTGTCCTTCACGTTCTCCCAACAGTACAACTTACGGTACACAATGTCATCACCTTCACTCTAGTTTTTAGAATGTGTTCATACAGCCTAGATTTTTTTGCTAATTAGATAGTTTAGATTCTTGTCTGATTCATTCTCAGCCCCCACTAGTTTATATGGAAGAAAATTTCTATCTTTATTTATCAGAAAACATTTAAACAATGAACCTGAAAGTTTTATGTAAAAAATCTATTGACTGAGTTAAAACGAAAGTATATATATAGTTCTTGAGAGGAGAAGAACGTTGTATATTGTATTATTTCATTTGCTTTTACCACGTATAATTTTCTATGTAGAGCTAGTTTTAAAGTGTCTAATTAACTTACTCAGTTTTAATTAAGTAAAATATCCAATGTTCTATTTCAATATAGCTATATTAATTTATTATATAGCTCTAACAAATTATTATATTGATCACCGCATTCGGCATGATGTATTCAATGTTAATATTACATAATTGACATCATGATCCTTCTTCTCTAGCATCCACAAATATTGGACATGTTGAACATATGTTGTGCTTCATATTCGACACCACACATAACATTTCAGAAATGAGACGGCATAAAGGACAAATATATGCGCTCACGTTAGTCTAGGAATATTATGCACTAGGTTGAATCTAGGGTTAGTATGAACGAAAACACGAGTTAGGGAAGCGAAACTACGCCATGAGGACTGGATCTACCACACATTAGCTATAAACGATGAATACTATGTTTGAAGAGGTGATAAAACAAACAACACTTGAAGAAACCTTTTTACGAGCGAAAGCGAAGTTACTCGATTTAGCTTTGATTAATGATACTTGGCTGAAAATAGATCGATTAATGTGATGATACAATATACTTGACAAGGAAGTCTCGAAATGGTTAAAAGAACAATGTTGGGTTAAAGATAGTTGTAGCCAGGAAGGAGGTCATTAACGAGGAAGATATATGTCCTTTTAGTACAACAATTATTTAGAATTATAATGATGAGAGTCGTGAACACGAGAGAGAGAGAGAGAGAGAGAGAGAGAGAGAGAGAGAGAGAGAG